>NW_021962996.1:0-7205 GCF_901765095.1 Microcaecilia unicolor
TTAAAAGACACAGTTGGAGAGGTTTTTATGACTTATGGCGATGCTCGCCAGCAGTTTACATTAGAAAATCGCTTTCAACAGTAAACGCTGAGCAACACGATACCCACTGCTACAAAAAGCGCAGGGGCTATCGGGCATCTGATGTCTTTTCCTCGCATAGTATCGAGAGATTTATTTGCTAATAGTGTATTTAGATTTATACTTTAGAAGCAAATACCAGGTGGAATATGATATTTAAAATAAAGAAAATCGGGTCACGTGACGTCATGAACAGGAGCGGTTGCTGAATCTGCCGCTCCTGCCAGCTTACCCGCTACACCCTCAAAATCGGGGGAACGAATCGATAGCGAAGGCCCAAAATTCTGCAGATTCCGAATCGGAAGTCAAGGTGAAGCATTTGAGCGACTCACACACTCATTATGGCAGCGAAAAGTGCCCGTAACGCCAAAGACAAGACGCGAGGTGGCGAGGACAAAATGGCGGCCCCGCCGAGCCCGCCCGTGCACACGGTAAGCTCGGCTTGGGTGGCGGAGGTGGTAGCGGAGGTGACGGGCGCCATGGAGCCGCTGCTGGATAGGCGCCTGAGTCCTATCGATAACAAGCTAGATCTGGTCCAGGAAAACTTAGGGCAACTTAATAAAGATTTGGCGGAGTTCCAGCAATGGCAGGGGGCCCTGGAGGACAAAGTTTTGAAAATGGAGGAGGAAAACGTGAAACTGAAAACCCAATTAGAGGCCTATGAAGAGAAGCTAGAGGATCTTGAAAACAGATCCCGTAGGAATAATTTGAGGTTCGTGGGGCTGCCGGAGGCATTAGACACTACTAACTTGAGAGTCTTTTTAGAATCCTGGCTATCGGAGCAGCTACAACTGCCTACAGACCTGGGAACACTCCGGGTGGAAAGAGCACACCGGGTGGGACCCAGACACTCAGACAGCGCAAGGCCAAGAGTGGTGATATGTCGACTGCTAAATTCTGCATATAAAGAGGCTATACTGCAGGCTCTAAGGAAAGACCAAGAACTGCGCTACGAGAACAAGAAAGTTTTATGTTTTCAGGATTACTCAGCGGCAGTAGCGATGCAAAGGAGGAAGTTCTCCCCGATTTGTACAAAACTATTTGAAAAGAAGATCCAATTTGCTTTGCAATACCCTGCGAAGCTGAGGGTCACTTATCAGGCGGAGACAACAATCTACACCTCTGTGGAAAAAGCGCAGGCCTTTCTGAGATCCATTGAGGAACGCTGACCACCAAAAAGGACAAATGATATGGAATATGGTGGATGTAAAGACATGTGATACGGAATATGGTGGATGTAAGAAAGATGACTTTGTAGCCCAAACAAACATGGATTACAAAATACAAGTTTAAGACCCGGGATCATTGCTAATTGTCTCAATAGTGAAGTGTGCCTGTTGACTGCGGGAACCGGCAGGGAAACGAGGAAGCTGAGCAGATAAGGTGTCTCCTTGGGGATCCGTGAGGACACCTATTGTTCAAATTGTTTGAGGCGAGCTGGAAACAAGTACTTGGCTGGACTACCGGATTTCTAAAGTTTTTGGCAGCTCAGTACAAAAGTGAAGGAAGGGAAGGTCTTAATGATGAAATGTTGATGTTCATATGTATAAATCGTTAATGAGTAGAGGTTTTGATGCAATCTGCAATAATTTAATGTTGTGGTTGTAAGGATCAGGGGGGGCTGATTTAAAAGAGGGTGGGGGGTAAGGGACGTTAAACGTGATGGTCCCATGTTGGGGCTGGGGGATTTTCCAAGGGGGGTTAGGGGTAGTTGGGGGGGAGGGGGGCGATGGGGCAGAGGGAGGAGGGGCTAAAGGGAAGAGAGATGCAGGAACCTGGAGGACACATCCCATAAAAGGTTGGAAGGGAAATAAATGGAGCACATTGAATAAAGGAGGGGGGTGGTGGCTGGGACGCCCCTCTTCAAAACAAGAAAGGTATAAGCTGCAAAGAATGGTATCAAATAGAAGTGAGGTCACCTGAAGGTTGTTACATGGAATGTAGGGGGGATTACATCCCCCATTAAACGCTCCAAAATCTTACAACACTTACAGCGGCACAAAGTAGATATAGCCCTACTGTAAGAAACCCATTTATCAGACATAGAACATGCGAAATTACGCACTTGGTGGGTGGGGGAGTGCGTCTCTGCAGCAGCTCGGGGGAAGAAAGGAGGGGTTGCCATCCTGTTTAGAAAGGGGATTGTAGATAAATTGGATATTAGATACACTGACCCGGGTGGGAGATTTTTGGTCTGTGAGGTTACTATAAACCGTCAGCCAGTGCTGTTTGGGAATGTATACGCCCCAAACCAATATGATAAGAAGTTTTACAAGATGGTTACAATGGAATTGCTTCGTCAGCATCCTCAACCCATAATATTAGGAGGGGATTTCAATACAGTAATGGACCCTCTGATGGATTGCACTGGGCCCCGAAGACAGGTTCCTGGTCAGGGAAATCGGGGGCTGCCTAATCTCTGTCGTCAGATGGGGCTGGTGGATGTTTGGCGGATGCTCGAGCCGCAAGGGAGGGATTACACGCATCTGTCTCGAGCGCATGGTACGCAAGCGCGAATTGACTATCTGTTGGTTTCGGAACAGCTGTTTGGTTCAGTGCCAAGTGCAGTTATAGGTGCCACAGTAATTTCGGATCATGCATGGGTGGAAATGTGTTGGTTGCCTAAAAAGGAACAGGGAGGACATGGCAGATGGACATTCCCTGTGGAGCTATATAGAGACCCAGTTTTTAAGGCCTCTATACTACGCAGTTGGAGTGACTACAAGCTACATAATGGGCCGCATGCTGATCGGCCAATCCTCTATTGGGAGGCGGCTAAAGCGGTGTTTAGAGGTGAAATTATAAGTTATATGGCCCATAAACGTAAAGCCCGACTTCAGGAAATATTGCGTTTGAGCCAATTAGTGTGCAAGGCGAGAAAGAGATATGGTCGGCAACCTTCCCTAGAGGGCAAACAGCATTTACTAAACTTGCAGACAGCGTTAAATGAACTCCTTCACCAAAAAGCTGTGAAAGCTCAAAATTATTATAAATATCAGCTTTATAAGTATGGCAATAAAGGGGGGCGTTTGATGGCGAGGCTAATCGCGGCCAGACAGGGGAAAATGAGGATATTAACCATGAAAAATGAGCAAGATAGGCGAATTTCCACAGATCAAGGCATTAGCGAGATTTTCTATAACTATTATAGAAGGCTATATGAGAGCCCGCCGGATGAAGGATTGTCGGGAGACTCGTATTTGGAACAGTTAAAGCTACCAAGTTTAACTACGCAAGATGAACAGAGGCTTAATAGCCCAATTTTGGCAGAAGAGGTGTCGTTGGCCATTAATCAAAGTCAATTGTATAAAGCGCCCGGGGTGGACGGTTATAGAGCGGAATTTTACAAACTAATGGGGGAAGAGATAATAGAGCCCTTAACCTTAATGTTTAATACCTTGGTAGAGCAGGAACGAGTGCCCCCCGATTTAAACACAGCATGTATTATTGTAATTCCTAAGAAAGGGAAAGACCCAGAATCGGCAGCATCATATCGGCCGATTTCGCTCTTAAACTTTGAAGTTAAGCTGCTGGCTAAGATCATGGCAAATAGATTAGCAAAAATTTTACCAAAATTAATTCATGATTCTCAAGCAGGGTTTATACAGGGCCGAACAATTACTAAAAACGTCCGTAAAGTCCTGACCGCTTTAGAAGCTAGCAATAGAGGGAATAAAAAATCTTTACTAATAAGCTTTGACGCGGAAAAAGCTTTTGATCGGGTTCACTGGGACTTTTTATATGCGGTCCTTCGGAAATATGGATTTTCGGGTAGATTTTTCTCAGGAATAAAAGCGTTATATTCAAATCCGAGGGCTCGTATCTCGGTTAATGGGCTTGTAACACCAGACTTCGACATAGGCAGGGGAACGCGACAGGGCTGCCCTCTATCACCTTTATTGTTCGTGTTAACGCTTGACCCCTTATTGAGAGATATAATGGAGCAGCCGGCTATAGCTGGCACGAGGATAGGGAAGGAAATGTTTAAGGTGGCTGCATTCGCCGATGATATTCTGGTTCATCTGACGGGTCCGCAGGATTCGTTGGAGGCATTGCTAGAAGTTTTCTCAGAATACGGAGACTACGCGGGGTTTCGATTGAATCGCGAGAAATCGGAAGCCCTGGCCTCCTCGGAGGAGATATGGAGAGAATGGAGAGGTGAATTTCCTCTGAGAAAGGCGCAAAGTTTTTTTAAATACTTAGGATTTTTGTTGCCTATGGACACCTCACGTTTATATGATCTTAATACTAAGTGGCTGATGATGGAGACCCGGAATGTGCTACAAGGCTGGATGGATTTACCGCTATCGTTGTTAGGTAGAATTAATCTAATAAAGATGGTATTGTTCCCTAAATGGCTTTATGTTCTACAGACAATACCAATCTGGTTAAGTCGGAAGGATCTGCAGAGCTTTTATGCATTAGCATCTAAGTTTTGTTGGAAGGGTAGGAAGCCACGAGTTCGATTCTCTTGCTTGGTTGGTAACTGGAGGCAAGGTGGGGTGGGAATGCCGGACCTAGCGCTATATAATCAGGCATGTCAGATACGTCATTTGGGAGACTGGTTTCTAGAGACTCAACGATACACCCCTACTGAATTGGAAACGGCATATTTGGAACCTTACCGAATTTTTTCACTGCTACATTACAAAATAGGTAATATACCAGAAGGAATACGTAAGAGCGTGTTGGTGCGTCCGTTAAGAGAGGTGTGGAGGAAGCTGGTACGCCAGCTTGGGGGAGACCCAACAGTGTCAGACCAGCTTACAATATGTGGGAACTGTGAGTTCTTACCTGGGATGTCGAGTCGATATTTTGTTGACTGGGCGAGTCGAGGAATTATATGCTTGGCTGATCTGCTGGATGGAGATGGGTGGCCCCTATCAGCTGGAGACCTGTTGAGCAGGGTGGGGGATTCTTGGGGCAACAGATTTGCTATAAGGCAAATACAACATTATGTGGCGTCATTGCCGGAAGCCTCTTTGACCAGGCAAGTGGGGGGTAAGTTACGAGATTTTTTTCACTCATTGGGCGAGGGCGAAATTACTGTCTCCTTGCTTTGTAAGGCTCTAGCTAGATGGCAACCCCCCAGAGACTATGCGCCGCTGAGACGAGCATGGGAGAGAGAACTGGGCTTTGAATTGGTGACATGGGATGTGCCGAGGGTAGTGGCGCGCATACCCCTGTTGGTAACAGATGCGCTTTTGAGAGAATGTGCATATCGATGCATCCACAGAGGGTATGTGGCAGCGACACAACTGGCACACATGGGAGGGGATCGTAGTCCAACTTGTCTCAAATGCGGAACAAGTCCAGGTACATTATTACATATGTTTTGGAGCTGCCCCATGGTGAAAAGATTCTGGAATCAGATTCGTGACTTTTGGGAAAGGAGATTGGGCATTAGGGACCGGGGATCAGTTGAACAATTAATCCTAGATCTTCCAGATTCCTTTAGAGGGCAGAATCGGTTTGAAATACTGATACTTCGTAAGATGTGCTTGCTGGCTAAGAAATGTATCTTACAGTACTGGACGGTAAAAGACCCCCCAGCATACTGGCATTGGAGAAACCAGTTGCATCAGCTAATTTCCTGGGAGGCTGCCGAGATTAGACACTCGCAAAGAAAGAGAGTCACGTTTCTGGCCATTTGGGGTCCCTATCTACGCATTTTAAACTCTAGAGGCCGGAGCTTACTTCTAAATGCAAGGTGAACTTCCTATATTGAATGGATAAGTTCCTTCAGGTTGGAAAAGAGAGGGGAGGGAGGGAAGATGGGGGGAAGGGGGAAATAGATTAGTCTGGGGGGGGAGGGGGGAAGAGAAAAGGTGGGTTGGGGGTTGGGAGAGGGAGAGAGGGGAATTTATAACGAGGTTTCTTCTGGTTGTTATATAAAATTCAAAAATGCTGCATATTAGTTAGCAAACGGTTGTATAGTTAATCAAGGATGATACATGTTGTATGCAAAGCCCAGTAGGGCGCTGTTTATTTCTGCTGCAGAATCAATAAAAATCGTTTAAACATAAGTGGCTTCCAGTTGTTCAGCAATCTCTTTCCTCAACAAACGTCTGTTAGTTATAGAAAATGTAGTTTATACATTGGGTACCCCTTAAGGCAACCTGGTGTATGTGGGACAAATGATCTGTCAGGTGTTACTGCCCTCCATTTTGTGTGGAATGGATTCTGGCAGATGTTAACATATGAGAGCATACTAATACACACTCCCTGTGCCACACTTGTGGAAGATGGAGTCTGAAAGAGGTTTCCACACATCCACCAAGCATCTTGGGAATTATTCTTTTCCTGGTCTCCAGAATTTGAAGTCCTTTTCACTGCGTCTATGACCTGGAGCAGGAGGATAATCCTAGGACCAACCTGACTTTCCTCTGTCCGTCAGTCAAGGTCCTAATTGCTTTCCTCCCTTCCAGTCATCTGAAAGGATTCCACACTGTTATCTCAGTCAATTGGTCACGTGGGTCATCTGGTTCAGGTGTAGAGGCTCTCATTTCGACCCTAAATTCTCGCTCGGGTTATTATTTTCTTCACCGGCGTTGAGGTTAGGGTTCCTATTGAAGCACCTCCCCTTTGTAGCTGGACTTGCCCTTGCGAGAAGTTGGTCTACTCTGGTTGCCTAATCTCAGCTCCATGTTCTGCTACCTTCTTGCAGTGTGACAGGTGTTCAGCAAGTTGTTCAGCAGTGAGGGACTCAGGAGTACTTGGTATGGACCTTGCCAGCGAGGTGAAGCCCAATTATTTCTCTTGATGACCTTTCTTAGGACTTCATCTTCTACTTGGACCCTTCCAAGCTTAATAAGTTCAGGAGCTGTGGACCGAAGAGCCCTACTGACCAACAACAGAAAAGAAAAGTCAGAATGGAGGCGGTAAGGGATAGCCCCCCCCCCCCCCCAATGGGTTTGTTTGTGAACAATTTCAAACAACTAACAGTGCGTTCACAAATGTGGGAGTAATACAAAAATAATCCTCTTTTTTTATCAACAAAACAGTTGCTAGCAGGGCAGTGAGAATAATGACAAAAAAGTGATAAATGAAAACCTCTAGAACCGTAAGTCCCCAGTAATCAATATGAAGTGGGTATACACATATCACAACATTTAGGATGAAGGTAT
>NW_021962997.1:0-6773 GCF_901765095.1 Microcaecilia unicolor
GGGCAATTTTCTTTAAGTCAACAAAACTCTTAAGCTGTTCCGGATCATAGAAAGTATACTTAATACCCTTATATTTTAACAAACATTTACAAGGATAGGATAATAGGAAAGTAGCTCCTAATAGTTTAGTCTCTTCTCTCAATGCTAGAAATTTTCTACGCTTATCTTGAGTCGTTCTTGTTACATCTGGATATATCCAAACACGAGCACCCAAGAATTCTTTTAAGGCATTTCTAAAGTACAATTTAAAGATAGAATTAACATCTCTTTCAAAAACAAAAGATACCAACAAAGTAGAACGTGTTTGGACTTCCGTCAAAGTCTGTTCCAAGAATAAAGTCAAATCTTGTAATCCAGTAGATTGTACTGCTTGTTTCTCTGATTTTCTCTTTTGCTCCTCTGTTTGCGGTATTGGGAGGTAATATAACTTGTTAATCGGAGGAATCATATCAGAGGAGAAATTGAGAATCTCAGTCAGATATTTTTTAAAAAGTTGAAGAGCACTCAATTCTTGGATCTTTGGAAAATTTATAATTCTCAAGTTAAGTCGTCTATTAAAATTTTCTAGCTGATCTAATTTGTTATGCAAGATAATTTTGTCCTTAATCAAACTCTCCGTCACATTTTTTAAAGCATTAATGTCTCGTTGAAAATCATTTCTTTGAGAGTTTACCTCTTGACGTACTTTCTCTATTGATTCATTGAGGGAGTCAACTTTAGCCACCAGGGAAGTAGTTTCTGAGGCAGTTTTAAGAATAGTTCTATTCAAATGCTGCAGCATTGCCCAGATACCTACCCAGGGTCACCTCTGCGGGAGTCGAAAGCTCCTGGTGTACTTCCACTGCAGCCATTCCAGGAGAGGCGCCGTCCAAAGAGTAATTCTCGGCGCCACTTTCAGACGTCGTTGAGAACTCCGCCTCAATCCTGGACTCTGCAGGGCACGGAGGGGGATTAAGATCGGGCGAGGAAAGAGTGGTTTCGTGCCCCAAGGGAATCGTCGCTTCACCGATCGTTCCCGTAGCAGGGCTCCTCAGCTCCTTTTCCCGCGGCGTACTTGTAGTGAAGCCCTCGAGAGTCGTCTGGACTAATCGGGCAGGCTCAACTGTGGACGGCAAACGTTTGACCACCCCCTTTCGCTTGGTATGTGGCATTTTAGAGTATAAGGTAAAAAAAGAAATGTTTAAATATTGAATATATCAAGCAAAAGGAAATCCAGGGAGCCTCGAGGAGCTCCAGCAAGCCACGTCCGCCATCTTGGCTCCTCCACTTGTGTACATTCTGAGGGACATAATCGAACGTTGCCGGCGAACTAGATCGCCGTCGATCTATTTTGGCGGCGGCGCAATAGCTGGCCGGAACCGTATTATTGAAAAAGATGGTCGGACATCTTTTTTTCGATAATACGGTGTGGCCCGGCGAAATGCCGTGGATTTCGCCGGGTTTGACATCGCCGGGTGTGTTTTTCTGCGATAATGGAAAAAAACTATCGGCGATCTCAAACCCGGTGAAATCCAAGGCATTTGGCCGTGGGAGGAGCCAGCATTTGTAGTGCACTGATCCCCCTCACCTTCCAGGACACCAACCTGGCACCCTATGGGGCACTTAAAACATCTTTTATAAACAACCAAATTTGCTTCCAGGTGCTTAGCACCCTTCTCTTGTGTGCTGAGTCCCCCAAATCCCCCCCCCCAAACCCACTGCCCATAAGTGCACACCATTACCCTAGCCCTAAGGGCTGAAGGGGGGGGGGCACCTACATGTGGGTACAGTGGGTTTTGGGGGGTTTGGGAGGGCTCAACATTACCCACCACAAGTGGAACAGGTGGGGGGGGGATGGGCCTGGGTCTGCCTTTCTGCAGTCCACTGCAACCAACAACTGTTCCAGGGACCTGCATACTGCTGTCAGGGTGCTGGGTATGACATTTGAGGCTGGCATACAGGCTGGCAAAAAGGTTTTGTTTTCAATATTTTTAGTGTGGGAGGGGATTGGCGACCACTGGAGGAGTATGGGGAGGTCATCCCCCATTCCCTCCGGTGGTCATCTGATCAGTTGGGGCACTTTTTTGAGGCTTGGTCGTAAAAAAAAAAGGACCAAGTAAACCCGGCGAAATACTGATTATTGCTGGGTTTTATTTTTCCATTATCGGCGAAAGCCGCCATCTGGTAGCCACGCCCACACCCGCCCATGCCCCGCCTTCACTTAGCCACCGACACGCCCCCTTGAACCTTCGCCGGTGAAGCGAAGGGAAAGCAGCGATGCTGTCAAAACGGAAGCTTTCGATTATACGGATTTCGCCGCTTTTGCGAAATCGCCGGCCATCTCCTGATTTATGGCTGGCGATCACTTTCGAAAATAAGCTGGTCTGTGTCTCTGTTGAGGACAGTCTCATAAATAAAGTTTTCAGTTGAAAATCTGGGCTGGAGAGATTAAGTTCTACTTACCACTTATGCACCTAAATGCAATACCACTTGTATTTCTCTATCCGGAAATGGCGATCGCCATTACGGTATAATGTAAGCCACATTGAGCCTGCAAATTGGTGGGAAAATGTGGGATACAAATGCAACAAATCAAACATATAAACGGCAAGTGACCGACTCACCTGCAAATGCGCAGTACAGACTTCCCTCTCTGTCCCACCCTCGCGTCTAGACATCATGACGTCAAAGGGTGGAACAGAGAGGGAAACGGAGTCGGACTGTCGGATGCTGCCGCTGCCACCTGTAAACGAACATCGTGCGAACCAACCTCCCCCCCCCCCCCGCCACTCCCCCCCCCCTCTGTATCGGGCCCCCTGCACTGACCTGACAGCGCCTCTCACCTCCGTGTGGATCTGCTGCTGCCTGTAGAGCTTTCACAGAGGTGAGAGGCGCTGTCAGGTCAGTGCAGGGGGCCCGGCACCATAGGCGCCCGGTATAAGAGGCTTGGGGAGGCTATGTCTCCCCAGCCCAACCGCTGCCCCCACCCCACGAGCTGCAGGCATCCCCCATTGCCCCCACCCCGTGAGCTGCAGGCTTCTCCGCTCCTCAGTCGCCAATCATCTCCCGTCTGCCCTCAGCTGCCCGATAGCCCTCGTTTCCTTCCTGCCCTACCTTTAAATATTGTAATTTTCCTCGAGAGGGCGGCGCTGGCATTGCAAGCAGCAACAGACTCCAGCCTTCCCTCGCATGGCTCCGCCCTCTTCTGACATATTTCCTGTTTCCACGAGGGCAGAACCATGAGAGAGAAGCTGGAGCCTGCTGCTGCTTGCAATGCCGGTGCTGCCCGCTCAAGGAAAATTACAATATTTTAAGGTAGGGCAAGGGCAGGAAGGAAACGAGGGCTATCGGGCAGCTGAGGGCAGACGTGAGATGATTGACGACCTGGGGAGCAGGGAGTGGGGGGGGGGGCTGGAAGAAGGCAGGAAATGGCTGTCAGAAGGGAGAGGGTTGACATGGGCTGCTGGGGGGAAGGGGGAGGCTAGAAGGAGATGGTTAACATGAGTGGATGGAGGGGAGGGCAGGGGGAGAGGAGGGTTGCTGGACATGGTGGATGGAGGGGAGGGCAGGGGAGAGGAGGGTTGCTGGACATGGAAGGATGGAGGGGAGGGCAGGGGAGAGGAGTGTTGCTGGACATGGGTGGATGGATGGGAGAGGAGGGTTGCTGGACATGGGAGGATGGAGGGGAGAGCAGGGTTGCTGGAAATGGGAGGATGGGGAGGGCAGGGGAAAGGAGAGTTGCTGGACATGGGTGAATGGAGGGGAGAGGAGGGTTGCTGGACATGGGAGGATGGAGGGGAGAGCAGGGTTGCTGGAAATGGGAGGATGGGGAGGGCAGGGGAAAGGAGAGTTGCTGGACATGGGTGGATGGAGGGGAGAGGAGGGTTGCTGGACATGGATGGAGGGGAGGGAAGAGTGAGGAAGGAGATGAGATGAGGGAAAAGGAAGAGAGAAAAACTGCACATGGAGGAAGAAAATAGGCAAAAGCTGGATCCACTGGACAGTCAAGTCTGTGGAGGACCCAGCTTTTACTTACGGATATAGGGCAAGAAATGAAGAAGAAAGGCGGAAAGTAAAGAAATAAATGGAAAGGAAGCCCTGGGAACGGAGTTAAGAGGACAGATAACAGCAGAATCGGATACTGGGCCAGCATGATCAGAAAAACAAAGTCACCAGACGACAAAGGTAGAAAAGATCATTTTATTTTCATTATAGTGTTTGGAATATGTCCACTTTGAGAATTAGGTGCTCAACATTAAAAGTTTATATTTATTTACTTATTTATGGCATTTTATTCCACATTAAACATGAATTAGGGTGTTTTGTGGCTCTACATGAGAACTGTGATATTATGATCCCTTGTTTCATATTGTTGATGGTCTGCATTTTCCGTATGGGTGGTATATTGGTGTATTAGGTTCTGCCCAGTGTAATATTTATGGTATAGTAAGGTCCTGAGTGTGTTTTTGCACAAATTTGTGCATAGTGTTTTGCAGTTGAGCAACTGTGGCTAGTATATGCTTTGAGCAACCACTTTATTCTTTGACATATGATACATATCTAATATCTAAATTTAATAAAAGGTATTAATTGTGACTTATTTTTATTTATTTTTTCTGTGTGTTATCAGACAATTATGGATTTAAGTTCCACCCCAACCCCGCCCCCTTTAGCCTCCTCAAACAATTGGGCCACCGATCGCCTATGCCCGGCACGGAGGGGGGAGGGAGTGGCAGCGAGGAGGGTAGCTGGACATGGGGGAGGGCAGGGGGGAGAGGGCATGGTTGCTGGACATGGGGTGAGAGCAGGGCAGAGAGGAGGTTTGCTAGACATGGGAGGAGGGGGGAGGCCAAGGGAAAGAGAAGGGTTGCTGGATATGGGGGGGGGGGGGAGGCCAGGGGAGAGAGGAGGGCTGCAATACTCACCTGTTTTTACGGGCTTAACGGCTAGTTAGTAAATAAATAAGTTCAATGAAGAGAAATGTTCAGCCCATGGAGTTTTACCCTGTTAACTATTAAATTACTTGATCAATTTCCTTTGAAAACTGACCTAATGCTGCCTCCACCCTGTCTACATTCTTTCAGAAGCATAAAAAACCCCCAAATATTTTATTTTGCTTTTTCCATTTGTGAACCTTTCTTCATATGTAAAACTGTATGCATATGTATGTTGGACACATTGCTGTTACATATCACTCTTTGAGGCAGTCCATCCTTGGAATCTGTAGTTTGTATCAGAGGCAATAGAGAGTGAACATGACTTACCCAGCTTCCCTGTTTAAGTACATAAGTATTGCCACACTGGGACAGACCAAAGGTCCATCAAGCCCAGCATCCTGTTTCCAACAGTGGCCAATCCAGGTCACAAATACCTGGCAAGATCCCCAAAACGTTCAATGTATTTTATGCTGCTTATCCCAGAAATAAGTTGTGGATTTTCCCCAAGTCCATTTTAATAATGGTCTATGGACTTTTCCTTTAGGAAGCTGTTCAAACATTTTTTAAACCCCGCTAAGCTAACCACCTTTACCACATTCTCTGGCAACAAATTCCAGGAGGGAGACTTTTTGGCCAGTTCTCTTTTTGAACTTGCATCTCAATTCTTGTTTTGTTTTTAGTACCTAATACCACCACTGAACTCAGCACTTCAGATCCCATAATGCACCAGGATAGAGATGTCAGAAATCCAGGACTGGCTCAAAATGTCCCTCCTGGAACTGGGTAACTTGGCAGTTCTCCAGCTCTAACCATTAAGCCTGTGTATTGGACATGCGCAGGTTCATTTTTCAGCACACCTGCAAGAAAGGCCTTTTTTGGTCAAAAATGGACCGGGCGGTAATCGTTAGCATGCATCCAATGCCGATTACCACCTAGTTAGTGCCGTGCAATGGAAATTTTCTGGCACACATAAAAAATGAAATTACTACCAGGGCCACGCGGTAGCACCTCTGTTTATAAAAATAAAAAGTTTAAACTAAAAAGAAGTCCTTTGATTATCAAACATACCCAAGGTGGCATGTTTTGCCTACTTCAGAGCTGTATCAGGGGTCAACTGTAATACAGTATGAATATATTAGAAGCATAATAAAACCAATTTATATAAATAAAAGACTCATAAACACATGACATACATAATTCTAAAACTATAATAATGTGAAAGCAAACCAATTCCAGCATGCAAAGTGTATGGGAACAAGTGTTGATATGAGCACAAACATGCATTCTAGGATGTCTGTTTAAATCAAATCTGATACAATAAAAATTAGGAAATATTGGGGATCTTTTACTAAGCTGGGCATCTCTCTCTACATGGGTGTCGCTAACATTTAGCACATCCTAATCAGCACGCACTAAGGGGTATGTTTACTAAGGCGCATTAGTGTTTTTAACGCACCTATAATTAAAGTGTTTGTGTGGGGGGGGAGGGGTGCTGTTAGACAGCAGAGTTAATTTGGAGGTTATGTATGGGTGCTTGGAGGATCATGGTAATTGGGGTTCTATGGCTCCGGGGGGGGGGGGGGCACTATTAGGTTTTCTGCTCCAATGCAGAGAGAGCTAACCCTTCTATAACACCTCAGAGTTAGCAGTAAATGTCTCACTTTGTGCTCAGGTCATGTACCATTAAAAACCTCTCTACATCAGGGCAGAATAGCTAACAGCCTACTTACAATTTATTTTAACATGTTAGGGCAGACGCTTACTGCAGAAGCTAACTCCCATGCTAAACTGGTTTTTCTCCTGCTAATGTACTTGCATTCCTTCCCTTAAGCTCATGCTGGTAGCTTTGGGTGTGTC
>NW_021962998.1:0-3122 GCF_901765095.1 Microcaecilia unicolor
ATGTTTTAAACTCTGAAAGTTTTCTGGTTTCCATCTGTACAGGAAAGAAAGAAATCCTCAAACTTTAATATTTCTGTGGCAGTGATCGATTTGAACATGTTTAACACAAATCTGAAAAATCTTCCACCTCTCACAATCCTGCCAGAGACTTCAGATTAAGGGGTCCTTTTACTAATCTGCGGTAAAAAGTGGCCTGTGGTACTGTAGGCTTGGGTTTGGGGCACGTGCAGAATTATTTTTCAGCGCAAAAAGAAAAAAATCAAAACTGCTGCACGCCAAAAATGAAATTACTGCAAGCGCCACACGGTAGTTGGGTGGTAAGTCCATTTTGGTGCACGTAGTGCGTGCGTAGACGCTTACGCAGCTTAGTAAAAGGGGCCCTCAGGAAATAAATCAGGACAGAAGCTGGATTTTATGAAATCATAAGGAAGAGCAGCAGAGCTTCCCAGATTTATTTGTATATAAGACTCTGGTAACATAAGTACAAATTGTCAAGCTGAGAGAGAGAGAGTCTGGGAATGTTAATCCTGAGTCCTGCTGTTTAATTCCAGGCTGGTACCTGGCGGATTCTCAGAGGAAAATCAGAATCAGTCCAGAAGAAAGGTCGGAGTTTACCTGTGAAGGAGTCAGTGAAGGTGAAGAGATGAGATTTATTCTCTGCATCATAAAACGAGACCTTTCCTGCCTCATAGTCCAGCAGAATCCCCACTGCCCGGGGGAACTCACTCAGGGGGAGCTCGGTCTCAGGGGAGGTGAGGGCACAGCATCTCTCTCCAAACCACAGCCCCACTGTCCAGAATCCTTCCCCAGGTGACAGTGTGATCTTCCCCTTCCTCCTCACAGAGTCTTTACACACTCCCAATAGACAGAAACTCACATTCCCCACCTCCACCTCCCAGTAATGTCTCCCTGAGGTGAAGCCCTCACTCCCCAGCACAAAGGGATAAGGAACAAATCTCTGAGGAGTGTCCGGCACATTCCGTCCTGTGTTTCTCCATCTGACACTTTTCCCATCTTCAGACAGGACGAGACCAGGACCAGCAGTTTGAGGATCCAGAGTCACATTTACTGCAGAGAGGAGACACATTAATAAACATGAGCAAACACTTCTCATTAGCTTATCACACACCCACCACTAACCCTCATTGGCTGGTTCTTCAGTCAATCAATTTTTCTATGACAGGAGCTCTGCTATTGGATATTGTCACTTTCCTGCCTCATAGATTTGACTCAGGACATGGGATGACGTCAAAACATTGAAGCCAATTAGGTTAATCTGTTTCCCTTCCCCCACTCAGCCATCATCCTTGTACTCTCAAAACAAAGCAAATATGAGCTGCTGCAACCTCCTTGTCATTCTTTATTCTTGGTGGCATTTTTATTTAATCTCACTTATATTTTCAAACATGCCCTCAGATCCTCATAAATTCTCCTCCCAGTGGAAGGGACCCTGTGAAATCATAGGTAAGGTGGGTCCTTGGTCATATAGAGTGAAACATGAGAATGGAGAGGGTATAGACCTACCATATAAGCGTTCTGCGTCCGTGGATAGAACGGAAGGGGCTGACAGTAACCCTGGAGGAAGAGTTGGGACCCCAGGTGAGTGGGGTACTAGAGGTAGGGCGACCAGTGATTGGGAAGGACCTAAGGCCTGAGCAGAGGAGGTTGGTAGAGCGCTTACTAGAGGAGTTCCCGCATGTCCTAAACCCTAGGCCCGGGGAAACACATATATTCACCCACAACATTCTTACTGAGCCAGGGAAAAGAGTCAGGCAACGGCCCTACCGGATACCAGTGAGGATACCCTGTCTCATCTGCCCGCAACCTCAGTGTCATCTTCGACTCCTCCCTCTCCTTCTCTGCGCATATCCAGCAGATAGCCAAGACCTGTCGCTTCTTCCTCTATAACATTTGCAAAATTCGCCCCTTCCTCTCCAAGCACACCACCCGAACTCTCATCCACTCTCTCATTACCTCTCGCCTTGACTACTGCAACCTACTCCTCACCGGCCTCCCACTTAGCCATCTATCCCCCCTTCAGTCCATTCAGAACTCTGCCGCACGTCTTATCTTCCGCCTTAACCGATATACTCATATCACCCCTCTCCTCAAGTCACTTCACTGGCTTCCGATCAGATACCGAATACAGTTCAAGCTTCTCCTACTCACCTACAAATGCACTCGATCTGCAGCCCATCCTTACCTCTCTACCCTCATCTCCCCTTACGTCCCTACCCGTAACCTCCGCTCTCAAGACAAATCCCTCCTTTCAGTACCCTTCTCCACCACCGCCAACTCTAGGCTTCGCCCTTTCTGCCTCGCCTCACCCCATGCTTGGAACAAACTCCCTGAGCCCATACGCCGGGCCCCCTCCCTACCCATCTTCAAATCATTGCTCAAAGCCCACCTCTTCAATGTCGCCTTTGGCACCTAATCACTACACCTCTTCTCAGGAAATCTCAACTACCCCAACTTGACATTTCGTCCTTTAGATTGTAAGCTCTTCTGAGCAGGGACCATCCTTATTTGTTAATTTGTACAGCGCTGCGTAACCCTAGTAGTGCTCTAGAAATGTTAAGTAGTAGTAGTAGAAATTATTAAACAGGTTAAAGAAATGTTAGAATTAGGAATAAGAGTTCCTACAACTATGGGATCTTCACAGGACAAACACGGAACCAACTCACATCAAAGGACACACACTAGACATCGTCACATACAAATTCAATCTCAATTCAAACCTTACACTAACAGACACAAAATGGACACCCGCACCGTGGTCTGACCACTACAAAGCAAACATTTCCCTCCAATGGCGAACGAAAAACTCAACGAACAAACTAGAACGAAAAACCTATAGCATGAGAGGAAAAATAGACCCAGTAATATTCTGGCAACAGATCTACTATAACGGATGGACAATAAAAACAGATACAAACCAATTCCTCCTAGAATGGGATGAGAGATGCAGATCCATATTAGACAATATTGCTCCAACCCAAACTAGAACCTCACACAGAAAGAATTCAATACCATGGTTCAATGAAGAACTGAAAAAAACTTAAAACACAAGTCAGAAGGTTAGAACGTGCATGGAATAAAAAGAAAGATGAACCCACACTTAA
>NW_021962998.1:3222-5212 GCF_901765095.1 Microcaecilia unicolor
AAAGCATGGTACGCAATAGCGGTTCTAAATATATGAGGAATAACAAAGGGGAAAGCGGGCACCCCTGTCTAGTACCGCGCTCTACTCCAAATGGCTTAGATATGGTACCATTAATTAGTAGTTGTGCTGTGGTATTTTTGTACAGTGTTTTTATAGCTTTTAAAAACCAGCCACCTAAGCCCGTATATTCAAGTACTTGGAACATATAGTCCCAGTTAACTTTGTCGAATGCTTTGGCTGCATCTAGGCTAACCAATATGAGGGGGTCCCCTGTAGCCTGCCCATATGCCACTGCCAATAGTGCTTTCCGTACCTGCTGGACTGCTTGACGGCCCTTTACAAACCCCACCTGGTGTTCTCCAATTAATACTGGCAAATAATGCATCAGTCTATTTGCTAGAATTCGGGATAGAATCTTTACATCGACATTAATGAGGGAGATGGGCCTATAAGACTCCACTTGATCTTTGGGTTTGCCTGGTTTAGGTATTAGGGTGATCAACGCCTCATTTTCTCTGGGTGAAAAGGCCCCCCTAGCAACCACTGCTTCTAAGTAGTCAGTTAGTGCTCCACATAGTTGTGGCGTTAGCATTTTATAGTACTCATGGGAGAAGCCATCCAATCCTGGTGCCGACCCTATTTGTAAGTTTTTTATTACTTTGAATACTTCTTGTGTCTGTAAAGGTTTGGATAATTTTTGGCTGGCTTCCTCTGGCAATCGTGGCATTTGTGCATCCTCCAAGTAATCTTTAGTCAGGGGGCCTTGGACCCTATTTTGTGAAGTATATATTTGTGAAAAGTGCTCATGGAATGTGTTCACTATGTCCTGCAACTGATTAAACCTGTCTCCCCTGGCATTTTCAATCAAGGGAATAAATCGCTGCGCAGTAGCTGCTTTTGCCACCCTTGTCAATAATTTTCCAGATTTGTTCCCAAATCTTTGAAAGTTCAGACGTCGCGCCATTAATTGTTTCTTTGTTTGCTCGTGTATCAGGGAGTTCAGTGCTACTAAAGCTGCAGACATTAAGTCTCTATTGGTGGTTGTGGGATTATTTAAGTATTTCCTCTTGGCCTTTATATAAGTTGATTCTAGTTGTAGTATGCCAGCTGCCAGGCGTTTTTTCCTAGCACATTGAAATGCTATTATTTCTCCCCTCATGACCGCTTTGGAGGCTTCCCAATATATTGTAGGGGAATCACATGATATCAAGTTTGTATCTTCATACAATTGCCATTTTTCTTGCATGTGTTCTAACAATTGTTTATCTTGGTATAGATATGCAGGGAATCTCCATTTATTGCTTCCTCCACTACCTCCACCCATATCGATCTCCACCCATATCATGTTATGGTCCGATATTTCCATCGGGCCAATAGTGGCTTGCTTGATTTTAAAGAACCAGGGTTGTGATATTAGTATGTAGTCAATTCTGGACCAGGAGGAGTGTACTTTAGATTGATGTGTGTAGTCTTTTGTTGTGGGATGAAGGGTGCGCCACAGATCAATCAATTGAAGGTGCTTGCAGAGCATTGGTATCCCTTTTCCCTTATTTGGCCCGGGGATGGCAGTTGGTGATGATCTATCTAGATTCGGGTCTAGCACTTGATTAAAATCTCCCGCCCATATCCAGGGGGCATCGCTGTGTTGTAGTCCTAGTGATATAAGGGACTGGAAAAAAACCGGGCTATATGTGTTCGGGGCATATATTGCGCAAACGTAAAACTTTTGCCCTTGGTAATTTATTTGTAGAAGTACAAGCCGTCCCTCGTTGTCTATGGATTAGTTTTGTTGTGCAGGGCAATCCCTTACGAATAAGTATTACCACCCCGCTCCTCCTATTACCCGAAGAGGAGAAGTGGCTTTCCCCCACCCATCGCTGACATAATTTGTTGTGCTCTGAATCAGATAACTTTGTTTCTTGTAAGCATGCAATGTCTATACCTTGTCTCTTTATCTGTGTCAGAATTTTATATCGTTTTACAGGTGAGG
>NW_021962999.1:0-3213 GCF_901765095.1 Microcaecilia unicolor
CTTTAGAAAGGATGAGAAAATGCTATATCTTAAGAACTATCCATACCTATCCATTTTGTTTTTTTGATTCTCTTCCTAAGAAAAAGCCCAAGGGGTGGGGATATTGATATTTAAGGATTTTCAAGGTTAGATTTTATGCAGTGTACCTGACCTGCAGGGTCAGTACTTGGCTCTAAAATTGGATATTTAAGGGGAGGTTTATAACATGGTCTTTGTGTATGCACATAATCATCATCAAAAAGATTTTTATTCTATGTTGGAGACTCAACTATTGGCATTGGGGGCAGGCAATTGGATAATAGGAGGCAGTTTTAATTTAACCCTTCTCCCAAAGTTGGAAAATACATCTAAAATCCATTATAGCAGGAAGGTAAGACTGGGCCGCAGCTGTACTAAATAAATTCTCACATAAATTATTTCAACACTTTAACTTCTCAAACTCTGTTCAGTCATTGATGTACCCAATGGTTAAATTTTTAACTACATGACTAAATGGTAACTTCCTAGTCCAATCGATTTAACCGACATTGGCCAAATGAGACCCCTACAGTGACACCAGGGGCCCTTTTATGACTAGATGTCTTCATAAATTATTAACACAGCATTCAATCATTCTCAAGCGGTAAAGCATGAGAAGGTGCACTACTTGTACTAAAACTCATAGCATTAAACTCCTTTAGATGGAATACAACAGGGCATACCAAATTCACCATCATGGATGAAGACAGCGACTCACTTGTCTTATTTATGTCTTCATAAATTATTAACATGGCACTCAATCATTCACGAGCGTTGACGCAAGAGAAAATGCACTATCCATGCTAAATATCATAGCATAACATCAGCAAAACAAATAGCAGTCACACAAATAAGTTAACAAAACACCTCTTTGGCATAAAAGGCCGCAGCTTTATAAACAACTTTGCATAATTAACAAATATATTAATTTAAACACCATAAGGTACCAGAAAACCCAAATCCTAGAGAGGCTTTTCTATTCTCTTCAAAAATGAAGCCAGTCATTGCCAAACTGGCCTCAACAAACACTTAGCCTTCCTCCCATGCAATCCCAGAAGTCTGTGGTAATGCAGGACTTGGCAAAATAATTGCGGCAGTGATGCACACAAAATCCATTATTTTTGTTCAATTCCCCACTTTACAAAATGGCTCCCCAACAGTTTCACCAACCCCCAAATGTTTGCCTCACCAAGCTGCGAACAACTACCCCAAAACACCCTGCCCACAACCCACTAAGAAAAACGCTACAAAACAAACACCAGTAACAAATCCCTAAACCCACCAGTTCCTCTACCTCACACACAAAACACCTTATGCCCACCGAAAATCCCCACCTGCAACCTGAGGCCTTGATCTGGGACATAGATGTTATGACTTACTAGTTGCCTATTATGCACATGGAACCTGATATTGTACAGTACATTTGCATTATCCAATAAATACATATACAAATGAGTACAGGTGTCCTGTTCGTAATACTTACGTCGAGCCCTCAGGTGCCGTCGCACTGCCCTGATGATGTCAGGGCTCTCGCGGCGTACGCACCTGAACCTCCTGCAAAGGGACTCAAGGTCCCTGTGAATCCCCAACCATCTGTAAGATATAAGTTTGTACAGCAGGAGTCAGGGGATGGTCCTTCTTGCCTTCTGCACACACATTCATTTGTAAATCAAATAGCAGAGAGGCTCAACACTGTTGGGGGGGGGGGGGTGAACATTCCATTGGTAAAAAGCCAAGAGGCGTAGCATGTCCACTGCCCGATTGAACGAGGCATATTGGACTGAAGAAAGCTCTGGAACAATGAAGGAATTAACATTGTTTCCTGGAGGGTAAGACAAATTATGTATCAAATGATACTTACTCGGCTCCTTCTTCGATACAATACCCAATGGGGGCAGAACCAAGTCAGGTCCCTCCAACTACTGCCCAATTTCCCTCCTACCCTTCCTCTCCAAGATACTTGAACGCGCTGTTCATAGCTGTTGCCTTGATTTTCTCTCCTCATGCCATCCTCGATCCGCTTCAATCCAGCTTTCGCCCTCGAGAGAAACGGCACTATCTAAAGTCTGCAATGACCTGTTCCTTGCCAAATCCAAAGGCCACTACTCCATCCTCATCCTCCTCGACCTATCCGCCGCTTTTGACACTGTCAATCACAATTTACTTCTTGCCACACTGTCCTCACTTGGGTTCCAGGGCTCTGTCTTCTCCTGGTTCTCCTCTTATCTCTCCCACCGTACCTTCAGAGTACATTCTCATGGTTCTTCCTCCATTTCCATCCCGCTCTCTGTTAGAGTTCCTCAGGGATCTGTGCTTGGTCAGATAACTAAGTCAATAGACAGTATGGACTGTTAATCCTGCTAAGGTAATCTAATACAAAAAAACTGAAAAACAGCCAAACACAATCTCAAAGGGTCATATGAAAAGAGATTGCACAGCAATAGCTAACTAGTGGGAAATACCCTCAGAAACCAAGGTCTTTGCCAAGGTCTGAACACCAGGACACTGAGATTTTTTGTGCCTGTGATCTTGTCTCATTCATAGGGTATAATATCCCACCTGTTTTCAAACAAAACTATTCACAACAAAACTAATGATTGAAAAACATAATAAAAATGATCTCATCTCATGGTTTCCAGTATCATCTTTATGCCGATGACACCCAGCTTTATCTCTCACACCAGACATCACTGCGGAAACCCAGGCCAAGGTATCGGCCTGCTTATCCGGCACTGCTGCCTGGATGTCCAACCGCCACCTGAAACTGAACACGTCCAAGACCGAACTTATTGTCTTCCCACCCAAACCCACTTTTCCTCTCCCTCCACTCTCTATCTCAGTTGATAACACCCTCATCCTCCCGTCTCATCTGCCCGCAAACCTCAGAGTCATCTTCGACTCCTCCCTCTCCTTCTCTGCGCATATCCAGCAGATAGCCAAGACCTGTTGCTTCTTCCTCTATAACATTAGAAAAATTCGCCCTTTCCTAACTGAGCACACCACCCGAACTCTCATCCACTCTCTCATTACCTCTCGCCTTGACTACTGCAACCTACTCGTCACTGGCCTCCCACTTAGCCATCTATCCCCCTTTCAGTCCGTTCAGAACTCTGCTGCACGTCTTATCTTCCGCCTGGACCGATATACTCATATCACCCCTCTCCTTAAGTCACTGCACTGGCTTCCAATTAGGTA
>NW_021963000.1:0-2909 GCF_901765095.1 Microcaecilia unicolor
TCAAACAAAAATGGATAGGCAGGTTCCCCTTAAGATGGGTAGAAGACTATAAGATACCTGGGAGTAATTCTACCATGAGAAATTTCATTACTATATCCCTTGAATATCTACCCACTGTTGACTTCTACTAATACCAAATTGTAGATGTGGCAGACCTATCCCTTATCGTTAATGGGTAGAATTGCACTATATAGCATAATAGTACCCAAGTGATTATACACTTTCCAAATGCTTCCCTTAAATATTATCAAAGACATTGAATGACTGGGTAAGGCTTTAAATACTCCCTTTGGAAAGAGTAGCAACACCTTGGGATATTGGGGGGAGGGAGCTTAGGTCTTCTTAATATAAGGCTCATTTCCTTGGCTGGTGGTATGAGACATATTAGTGACTACTGTATAATCACCATCCAATTTTCATCAACATCTTTAGAGAGAACACTTTATCCCCCACTACCTTTTAGCTAGACTGCATGCACCAGCTAAAAAACTTGTCTGTATTTTACACCAACATACTATAAGCCGCCACAACAGGTCTGCCATTGGGTTTGCACATCACAAATTTCCCACATCAATTCAATTAACATTCAAGGAAGTATTTTTCTGCTGGACCCATCTAGCACTTTTAAACAACAGGCAAATAAAGGTGTCAACTCATCTTTATCATGTATGAAGCCATATTCTGCCATCTGTAATGAATATGGCCTGAGGCCTCAGGATATTTTTTCTTACATAAACACATCACTACACCTCATCATTAAGCCACTCTTTAGTACACTCTGAGGTTCAAGAGACATGCTCAGATGCACAAGTCCCAGTATCTTTGTAATAATATCTTAAATACTTACAATCAGTTACGCTTTGATTATGATACTTTAGCACACATTTGGAACACACATTGAACTCCATAGTGAGCTTAATCAAAAGATGCTCATCAGGTACTGTTACGGAAAAATATTTTGTTGTAGCAAATAAATTCTCATTTACATTTTATATTGCATCTCCTCATAGAGCTTATAAAGCCACTCTGACAAAATGGTGTTCGTTCCAAAGGTGCACAGGCTAATGTGATCCTGGACCATATCTCTGGCAGTGCTAAAAAATGCTAGCATTTTAGAAACACTTATGTGAACATGTTTCTCAATTATAGCAGGTACGATGGCATCTGAGCCCAATACCTAAAGGTTTAAAAGGACTTTTGAAACGTGGCACCTTGATGGAAAAAAAAAAAAAGGTCTATATTAACTGGATGACAGTGGACCCACTCTCTCTTCTTCAATGGAAATCACCAAGGATATCTCTTGCCACTTGAAGTGCGAGAGGTGGACGACTTAGATTCACATAAGAGACACTTCGTCATACATGGACACCCTTTTAGAACAACACATGCGGCATGTAGAAGAGTGTTTTGAATATGTAAACTGGAGTAGCCAAGTATTTTTTTAAATGTTATCAAAATATCATTAATAGTTGAATGTGGGGAATGGTGGGGGGAAAACAAAAAAAAGAAGAGCAGTAATCACCTGGACTGGATGGTATACACTCAAAAATTAAATTACAATCTACTATTGGTAATCTCCAACCTGTCATTAAAATCGTCACAGTACCTGAATTGGGAGGTGGCCAATGGAATGGCAATTTTTAAAGAGGGTTCCAGGGGTGATCTGGGAAACTACATACCAGTAAGTGCTGGGTAAAAACTATTATAAAAAAACCCCAAAACTACTAAACACCTAGACAAACCTGGTTTAATGGATTCAGCCAAGCAAAGTCTTGCCTCACTAATTTACTACTTTTGAGGCATGAATAAATGTGTGTGTAACCCCCTCCGAAAACTCCTAAGGCACAGAAGGAATGAGTGGGTTTTCCTGGGGGTTACTAGAAGAAGCCCATGAAACAGCCAGAAGGGGCTAGGATTATGGGATGCTGTGCTGGGGAATGGCACAGTGGTTTATGTTTTATTGGTTGGGGGATGGAGCTGTAATTGACTTCAGTAAATATTATGGTAACAGATAATTGACATATTATTAAATTGAAGGCAAGGACTGGGTAATAAAAAGGTTAGCTCAGGCCATCACAGAGTCTTTGGTATCCCTAATCCCCTCCGAGACCCGAGAAATGGAGGGGGTATCCTGTCTCGGCAAAAGAAACAGAGGGCTACAGGAGCATAGTGAAGTGTTTCTGCCCATTGGCAGAAGCAATCAGAAGTAAAGATTAGCCCTCTGGGGGAGGAGGGTTTGAAAACTAGGATAATCAGGCAGGGAAGCATGCTACCAAAGAAGGAGGTGAGTGAGGAGAACCACACCTGGTGGAGTGGAAAGATGAGGAAGGTCTAGCCACAAACAAGTCTAACTACTGGGGAAGAGCCCAGCAGGATTTGGAATCATGAGGTGGTCAGCCCTCAGATTGTTCTGCCAAGCAGGAGGGGACAGAACCTGCTATGAGTAGGAACAAACAAAGCTGTCCAGTGAAATTCTGAACCATTCATGTTATCAAGATACAGTCTTTATCAAAACGAATTGTTTGTTGTTTCTCCATTCATTAAAGTTGAAGCCTTATTTTATGAAAACCTGAGTGAATTCTTGGAACAGGATCAGTTAGAGAGACTGAGGGATGGTTGTAAACCCCCCTGGCCTATGTCCTAACCCATTTGACAATGTTTTTTTGTGAATCATGGTCCAGGTACCTACCCCAAAGGGTCTAACCCACACTCCAGACTATTGATAGAGGGACTAGGGTAACATTTGGATAAAAGTCAGCCAATGTAAAATTTGGCAGCTAAGATTTAATGATAAAAAAATTCAGGGTCATGCAGTACAGGTTAGGGGTGAAGTGCACTAAAGAGGAGTGGGTCTTTGGTGGGATCATATGTGATAATCTTAAGGTAGCTAAACAGGTAGAAAAGGAGAC
>NW_021963001.1:0-2788 GCF_901765095.1 Microcaecilia unicolor
AAATTAATTGCAACAAAAACATGGATTCCTTAAGCTTCAGGTAGGAAAAAAAAAGAATAAGTCTAACTTAGCAGTGCTAAGAAAAAAAATGGACGGTAAATGAAGATATAAATTAAATTCCTCCTCTTCAGTCCACCCCCAGGAGGATTCTCACCAATCAACGCCAGATGGAGCTGAAACCCCTCCTTTTTTACTCCACCCCAGAAACATTGTGACCAATCAGAACCAGAGGAATCAGTAGTAAATAAAACAGAGACTATAACAGACTGGATCACCACGGACAAACTTGACTTCTTATTCATCACTGAAACCTGGATCCACAACCTTAAAGACCCCATAATCTTCGATTTATGCCCACCAGGATACAAAATTACTCACTGGACAAGAACGGAAAAAGAGGAGGTGGAATAGCCATAATATACAAATCCGAGTTCACCATCACAACCACAGCTGAATCCATTTTGCCACAACTTGAAATCGCCTTGGTAAGAATCAATCTCCCAAACTTGCAAGAACACCTCAACGCAATCCTACTTTACAGACCACCAGGCAACTGGCAAGACTCTCAAACACACTTCATGGACTTCATCTCAAACACGTGTGTCTCTACCTCAAACCTTGAAGATCTTACCTTAACAAGCACCCAAAATGCAAAGAATTCCTACAGTTATGGGACCTCCACGTACCAAAGACACAACCAACTCATACTAAAGGACACACACTAGACATTATCACACACAAATTCGATCCAGTCGCAAACCTTATTCTAGTAGATACAAGATGGATACCCACACCGTGGTCAGACCACTATAAAGCGTACATCTCCCTCCTATGGCGAACGAAAACACAATTAACAAACAAGAACGAAAAACCTACATCACGAGAGGAAAAGTAGACCCGGTAACATTCTGGCAACAGATCTACCACAATGGATGGACAATAAAGGCAGACACAATCCAATTTCTCCTAGAATGGGACGATAGATGCAGAACAATACTAGACAACATTGCCCCAACTCAAACCAGAACTTCACACAGGAAGAACTCAATACCATGGTTCAATGAAGAACTGAAAAAAATTAAAACACAAGTTAGAAGGCTAGAACGTGCGTGGAATAAAAGAAAGACGATACCACACTTAACGCCTGGAAACAACTTCAAAGAAAATATAAATACCATAAGACAAACTAAAAGACTATTTTACAAAATGGAAATTGGACCAAACTACAAACACACATAAACTCTTCCAACTCGTGAATAAATTACTAGATACCACACCAATCACAACCAACAGCAAAGACACACCAGGAGCAGACGAACTCGCGAGATACTTCAATGAGAAACATACAATTGCGACTTAAAATACCAGTCAGCACCACCGACTATGACGCACTCCTTGACTGCCTAGATCCAGACCCAGCAGACAGAACCTGGACCAACTTTGAGATATCTTATATCACAAACGCTCAAAAGATTCGCAAAATATCATTGCAAATTAGACATATGCCCAAACAACCTTATGACAACGGCCCCTCAACAATTCATAACAGACATCACAAATCACGTGAACTATATGACCCCCATACCCAAAGACGTAAAGAAGAGTGCTAGTGAACTAACCAACTACAGGCCAGTAGCATCCATCCCCTTAATAACCAAACTAACGGAAGGGATGGTAACCAAGCAACTCACAAATTATGTAAACAAATTCTCAATATTACATGATTCCCAATCAGGATTCCGGTCTAACCACAGTACGGAAATGGTACTAGTTACTCTCATGAACAAATTTAAACAAACGATCGCAACTGGCAAAAACATACTACTTCTACAATTTGATATGTCTAGCGCCTTCGACATGGTTGATCACAGAATACTACTACACATCATCGAGTATTTCGGAATTGGAGGCAACGTTCTCAATTGGTTCAAGGGGTTCCTAACCACAACATACCAAGTGACATCTAACTCGACTACTTCAGCCACATGGATACCTGAATGCGGAGTCCCACAGGGATCCCCCCTCTCACCGACCATATTCAACTTAATGATGATCCCCTTGGCAAAACTATTATCAAACCAAAACCTCAACTCGTACATATAGGCAGATGACGCAACGATCTACATCCCATTCAAACAGGATTTAAACGAAATTTCCAATGACATCAACCAAAGCCTACATATCATGCACACATGGGCGGACGCATTTCAATTGAAACTCAATGCAGAAAAAACCCAATGCCTAATACTCACCTCGCAACACACACAAACAAATTCACTACCATTAACACACCAAAATTGAATCTTCCAATTTCGGACACCCTAAAAATTCTGGAGTTACCATTGATCGACACCTAACACTTGAGAATCACGCGAAAAACACTACCAAGAAAATTCAATGTGGAAATTAAAAAGAGTAAGACCTTTCTTCCCAAGGAACGTCTTCCGCAATCTGGTACAATCAATGGTACTCAGTCATCTAGATTGCTGCAATGCACTCTACGCTGGCTGCAAAGAGCAAATAATCAAAAAACTTCAGACAACTCAGAATACTGCAGCTAGACTCATATTCGGCAAATCAAAATATGAAAGTGCTAAACCCCTACGAGAAAAGCTACATTGGCTCCCACTCAAAGAACGCATCACGTTCAAAATATGTACCCTAGTTCACAAATCATCTACGGAGACGCTCCAGCCTACATGTCAGACCTGATAGACCTACCACCCAGAAATGCCCAAAACTCATCCCGCACATTCCTTAAGGTAAAATTATGTATAATCATACCTGA
>NW_021963002.1:300000-422801 GCF_901765095.1 Microcaecilia unicolor
CACACCCTCTCCAAAAGACATTACACAATGTGATACCCGCAAGCGAGCCTTCGCTGGAGTAGCCCCCCATACTCTGGAATGCAGTGCCTGAAAGGCTCCGCTTAACACAAGACTATCTCTACTTCAGGAAGCAGGTGAAAGCTTGGCTCTTCAACCAGGCCTTTAATGAAAGAAGTAACTAAGTCTCACTCAAGGAGTTACTCGGGCTACACATACTGCAGTGGGACAAGTTTATCCACCCCTACCCTGAGATAATATTTAACCATCTCTCTGACCTCATGTGCAACTTTCTTCAAATCAGTCACCTTACTTTCTAACTTCCTACTTTCTTACCCATCACTATCAATTATAATGTTCCATTACGTATTGTGTTGACATTGCAAGTAGTATGCCATGCCATACTTTGTATTGTTAGTTGAATATTTTTACTGCTGTAATTGCCTATTGCTCACGTTTGACCTATTCTTACTGTACACCACCTTGAGTGAATTCCTTCAAAAAGGTGGTAAATCTTAATAACCCAAATTATAGCTACATGTTGCTAGTTTCCACATTAGGAGTCACCACCTAGGAAAAGGATCTAGGTATCATCATGAACAATACTATACAGTCTTTGATTATCCGACATAAACAGGACTGACTCATTGTTGGATAAGTGAAAAGTCAGATAATACAAAAAACAATGGTAACCCCTTAAAAATGCACAGAAAATATACCTTATACATAAAGCACAGGCATAGGGTATCTTTAAACTATTGTTTATTAACACTAATCAGCAATGAACGATGGCATCACGGGGGGGGGGGGGGGGGGGGGGGGGGGTCTGTCGTATATGCCGGATGGTCAGATTATCGAGACTGTACCATATGATAATCTTCTGCTCAGTGTGAGGTGGCAGCCAAAAATGCAAAAGCAATTTTGGGAATTGTTAGGAAAGGAATAGAGAATAAAACAAATATCATAATGCCTCTATCACTCCATGCTGCAAACACACCTTGAGTACTGTGTGAAATTCTGGTCACCGCATCTTAAAAACAGATATGATGGAATTAAAAAAAGCTACACAAGTGTGACCAAAACGATGGAAGGGTATGGCATGCTTCCCCTATGAGAAGAAGCTAAAGAGGTTAGGACTCTTCTGCTTGGAGAAGAGATGGCTGAGGGGAGATACAAGAGGTATATAGAATCCCAAGTGGAACAGAATGGGTACACTTTTAAACTTATACATGAGTAATGCATGGTAAATCCAATTCAAGTGGTATGTGTGTTAGGTCGCACCCTAACTTTTAGCCCACCCTGTGACTCGCATATAAGTCACATGGCCACTGGGCATCTCATCCACACCAAATTTTCATGGTCCATCAAAGGGTCTAAAGGAATCCTCACAGAGGTTTTCTTTTGTTTCCAGATACATGCACAGCCATGCATGGATATTCCAGAAAGTTTTTCTTTTTACACTTGGAAGTGGAAAATACCTATAAATGGAGGTTCCCTTAAATAAAATGGATCTTCCTATCTGCACCTTTGAGATCACTAAGGACCACATCTTCTCCAAAAGAAAATTGAACAAAGTGATATCTTCCAATAAGCATTCTTCGGAGTAGCCTCTACACTCCGAAACATTCCCAAAAGGTTTTGCTTAATGAAACAATGTCTACTTCAGGAAGCAGGTGAAAGTGTAGCTCTTCTCCCAAGTCTTTAATGGAAGAAGCAACAAACTAGTCAAACAACCTAGCTGCACATACTATAGCAGATTTACTCTACTTAAGATCATTTTCATGTATTTTTTTGACTTCCATGTGCAATTTTTCCTTAATCCATATTTTCTCTTGTTTTTCAATCTTATCTATACCTAACACCTCTGTTCAAACCCTATGCTGTCTAGTAAGATGTTTTAACAGGTACTGTAAATAGCATACTATATCATAATGTTTACTACTATTTGAGTATTTTTATTGTTAAATTATCTATAGCCTATATTCAACTTATTGTTTGTTGCTTTACACTGCCTTGGGTGAATGTCTTCAAAAAGGATAGTAAATAAATTCTAACAGAATAATTATTTTGCCATAAATATGAAATTAAGATCATAAAGATTAATAAATGGAGAGAAGTAATCAAACACTGTCTACAAAAGACAAAATTCCACGAGGATGTCATCAGCTAAGTAAGGACTTAGCCAGCTAATCTATCCATGCAGTTTCAGTAGTAAACCAAATTAAGCTTCTGAAATTACTGGTGATCACAAAGAACGAGTTTTGGTGGAGAAAACAAACCAATAGCCAAGCAGTAATTTTCAGCATCGTTTAGCAAATCTAAACAGAGTGTCAACCAGCCATGATCCCTCTCCTTCCTTCCTTCCATCCATCCATCTCCCAGCCTAATAACGTTTCATTACGTATGCCCATTGTCCACCACCTAACATACATACATACATACAAACAAATATGATTGCCTAACTGACAATGCCTCCCTCTCACGGGCTCAATATATCAAACCGTTTCAGTCTAGGGCAATTTAGGTAACAGCTAGGGCGGAAGAGGCATCTCTAGTATTTTACCAGGAAATAATGATGAAAAGAAATCAGCAATACAAGAAAAAAAATTTTAATAGCTGACTAGGTATGGGTAATAATCAGCTGAACTTAGCCAACATGTATCTAAGTCACTTTTTACTTTTGTTTTTATTTAACTCTATAGTAAATAATTGAATTGCCTGATTTCATACTCTCGGGTGGGGGGGGGGGGGGGGAGGAAGGGGTTCAAGGGTCAATGTGAAAGGAAACATTTACGTTCACATTCTCAGCCAAACAGCAGAGATACCAAATCACGTACATTCTACTTCTCACGTTCACACAGGCCGAACATCCTTCTTCACACGCGACCGAGGTCTGTCGTACATTCCCCTCTCCCCTATCCGACAGCTGTGTCTCAATTTCAAACTCCTCTGGGGCCCCATTCCGCCCTACCCTACCTTTAAACTCATGCCTGCAATCGCCCGCCACCAACCCCGTCGATTTAATCCTTCTCCCACGCCCCTTTGGCGTATTTCCTGTTTCGGAAACAGTGTTTCCGGCAGAACGTAACGCGGCAGAAGACAAGGAGGTTCGGGTTTATGCAGGCGTGACGTCACAACGCTGAAGCTGGCTCCCCCCCCCCCCCCCCCAGCAGCCGCCATCTTGGTATATTCATAACAAACTATCAGCTGTTGCAAGTTGCATCCATGTTGTCGTTGTGCATTTTTATTTTATCTCATCTCAATTATATTTAAACATGCCGGCTTATGCAGCATAAAGTACACAGAGAAACTACATATGGGATGCATTCAAATAAAAAAGACTATCAGAGCATAGTGGAGAGGTGAAAGCAGGGGCGTAGCCAGATACCCAATTTTGGGTAGGCCTGGGCCCAAGATGGGTAGGCAGAACTCTGCCTTGTCCCACAAGTGATTTGGTCTCTTACTCTCTCGCCTGCATGCCATGTGGTCTCTCAAACATCCTCCCTCCCCTGAATACCTACGAGACATACAGCGCTGCATAGTCTAGTAACGCTTTAGAAATGATAAGTAGTAAATAGCAGATTTTCACCGGCAGCGAGCAGCAACTAATACACACTGCTCATGTTGGCCCGACAGCCTTCCCTCTGATGCAACTTCCTGTTTCTGCATAGGCAGGAATACATCAGAGGGAAGGATGTGGGGCCGGTGAAACCAGTATGTATCAGTCGCTGCAGGCGAAGATCTGCTATTTACAAAGGTACACAGGAGGGACAGTTGTAGGGAGATTTTGGCTGGTGGGGCTTGGGGATCCCTGCCAACCACATCATAAGTGTGCTGCTACTGGGTGGGCCTGAGCTCAAAGTGGGTGGGCCTGGGCCCATCCGGGCCCACCCTTGGCTATGCCACTGGGTGAAAGGCTTCCAGGAGGTTCTGTGTGCCACACAAGCACAGTCCCGAGAGCGAGGAAGACGGAAACGTGCTGGCCAATATTTAACCCGCACCACAGGCGATTTGCATCTGGTGGTTGGATTCTAATCACATCAGACAGACAGAAATGTTCATTATATGCTAGATGCTAAATGTTGAAGAGAAGCAATTTAGTCCTTGAAACTTTTTATTAATTTATAATGATACAGAGATAAAATGCAAAGTACAAGGAATAATCAAATACTCAAATCAAAGAATATCAATATACATGTAACAGAGGAGGGAAAGGTAGGAAGGTAAAGGAGGAGGGGATTAGGGGAAAGCAATTTATAAATAAATTCAAAACAGAACCTGCAATTTACATAGAAATTGATAAAATTAATAATTAAAATTAGAACCAAAAGGATAGGTACAAAAAATTACAATCAAATATTATGGAGAGCTCTTGTTTAAAGAAAGATAAGTTTTTAAAGGCAACCACACTTTGTCAAAATATAAGGAATTTATAACTTTGATGGCTAAAGATAATTCAAATTTGTGAATTTGTAAAACAGAATGCCACCAAAAGTGAGAATTAAGAAAGGAGTTATCCTTCCAATTTGCTAAAACCATTTTTAGACCAATAGCAATTAACGTATCATACAATTTGGAGGAATATTTATCTAAAACCTTTTCAATAACAGGCGAACCAAAGGTAAAATTATGTATAATCATACCTGATAATTTTCTTTCCATTAATCATAGCTGATCAATCCATAGACTGGTGGGTTGTGTCCATCTACCAGCAGGTGGAGATAGAGAGCAAACTTTTGCCTCCCTATATGTGGTCATGTGCTGCCGGAAACTCCTCAGTATGTCGATATCAAAGCTCCATCCGCAGGACTCAGCACTTAGAGAATTACACCCACGAAGGGACACTCTGCCCAGCTCACCACCGCCGAAACGGGGGAGGGGAATTAACCCAGCTCATCCCCACACAAGTGGGGGAGGGGAATCCGTCCAGCTCATCCCCGCGGAGCGGGGGAGGGACACCACACCCGCCGATGCGGGGGGATCTGGCTTATCCTGCAACCGCAACCGCAGGAGGAGCTGACTGACCCTAACACCGCCGAAGCGGGAGGGGTACAAAGCTGCCCTACAGCCGCACGAAGCGGGAGGGAGTGCCGGCAGAATTTTAAGTCTCAATCCAGCCCCGTAAAACGGAGGGGAGAGGAATGCAGCAGCTCACTGTAACACAAACTCGTCTTAACTCTTGAAGAATCCAAGTGAAAAACTTGAACACGAAGTCTTTCTGAAGTAACTGAACCTGAAATGCAACCAGAATAAAAACAGTACAGATATCTGGGAGGGGCTATGGATTGATCAGCTATGATTAATGGAAAGAAAATTATCAGGTATGATTATACATAATTTTACCTTCCATATCATCAAGCTGATCAATCCATAGACTGGTGGGATGTACCGAAGCAGTACTCACCCAGGGCGGGACATTGAAATCCCTGACCTCAACACTGAAGCTCCAAACCGGGCCTCCGCCCGTGCAGCCACAGTCAAACGGTAATGCTTGGAGAATGTATGAGCCGAAGCCCAAGTTGCCGCCTTGCATATCTCTTCCAAGGAGACGGACCCGGCCTCTGCCATCGAGGCCGCCTGAGCTCTAGTGGAGTGAGCCTTCAGCTGGATAGGCGGCACCTTCCCCGCGGCCACATAAGCCGCTGCAATGGCTTCCTTGACCCATCTTGCCACTGTAGGCTTAGCAGCCTGCAGACCCTTACGAGGACCTGCAAACAGGACAAACAGATGATCCGATTTCCGGAAATCATTGGTCACTTCCAAGTATCTGATGATGACTCGTCTCACATCCAGATATTTAAGAGCAGAGTACTCCTCTGGGTAGGCCTCCCTACGAAGGGAAGGGAGACAGAGCTGCTGATTCACATGGAAGCGAGAAACAATCTTGGGCAGGAAGGAAGGCACTGTGCGAATAGTCACTCCTGCCTCAGTGAACTGCAGAAAAGGCTCTCGACATGAGAGCGCCTGGAGCTCGGAAACTCTTCTGGCTGAAGTGATAGCCACCAAAAAGACTGCTTTCAACGTCAGGTCTTTCAGAGATGCCCTCGACAAGGGTTCAAAAGGCGGCTTCTGCAATGCTCTTAGTACCAGGTTGAGATTCCACGCAGGCACCACTGAGTGCAGAGGAGGGCGCAGGTGATTAACTCCCTTGAGAAAGCGCACCACATCTGGCTGCGAAGCCAGGGAAGCACCCTTCAGGCGGCCCCTGAAGCAAGCCAGAGCCGCTACCTGGACTTTAAGAGAACTGAGCGACAGGCCTTTCTCCAGACCTTCTTGCAGGAACGCCAACACTGAAGCAATTGGAGCAGTGAAGGGAGAAAGTGAGCCTGCTTCACACCACGCTGCAAAGATACGCCAAACCCTGGCGTAAGCAGTAGAAGTAGAGCGCTTCCTCGCTCTCAGCATAGTGGCGATGACCTTGTCTGAGAAGCCCTTCTTCCTCAGACGCTGCCGCTCAATAGCCAGGCCGTAAGACCAAAGGGGGAGGGATCCTCCATCACCCCGGGACCCTGATGTAACAGGCCCTGCTCCACTGGCAGCCGCAGAGGATCGTCGACTAAGAGCCTGATCAAGTCCGCATACCAGGGACGCCTGGGCCAATCCGGACCCACCAGGATTACCCTGCCGGGATGCTTTGCCACCCGGTCTAGCACCCTGCCCAACATGGGCCAGGGCGGGAACACATAGAGAAGCTCTTGTGTCGGCCACTGTTGGAGAAGAGCATCTACTCCCAGGGATCGAGGGTCCCGTCCTCTGCTGAAAAAGCGCGGCACTTGGCAATTGGCCGATGACGCCATCAGATCTAGGCTCGGCTGGCCCCAGCGCTTCGTGATGTCCAAGAACGCCTGAGCAGACAGCTGCCACTCTCCGGGCTCCAAGGTATGGCGACTGAGAAAGTCCGCCTTGACATTCATGACTCCGGCAATGTGGGCCGCTGAAAGCTGCTCCAGGTTCGCTTCCGCCCACTGGCAAAGATTCATAGCCTCCTTGGCTAGAGGGGCGCTCTTGGTACCTCCCTGGCGGTTGACATAGGCCACAGCCGTGGCATTGTCCGACAGTACCCGTACAGGCTTCAACACCAGTACCGGGATGAACTCCAAAAGCGCCAACCGAATGGCTCTGAGTTCCAGGAGGTTGATAGACCACTTTGCCTCTGCAGGGGACCAGAGCCCCTGCGCTGTCCTTCCCAAGCAGTGGGCTCCCCAGCCCGACAACGAGGCGTCCGTCGTGACGACAATCCACTCTGGGGTCACCAGAGGCATTCCCGCAGACAACTAGTCTGTCTGCATCCACCAGCTCAGCGCCTTGCGCACTGCTGGGTCCAAGGGAAGGCGCACAGCATAATCCTCCGACATCGGAGTCCAGCGCTGCAGCAAAGAGTGTTGAAGTGGTCTCATATGAGCCCTGGCCCAGGGCACAACTTCCATCGTGGCCGTCATAGAGCCCAACAGCTGCACATAGTCCCAAGCCCGAAGGGGAGAGGCTACTAGGAACTGGTCCACCTGAGCTTGAAGTTTGACAATCCGATTGTCTGGCAGGAACACTCTGCCCACTTGGGTGTCGAATCGAACTCCCAGGTACTCCAGGGACTGAGTCGGGCGCAGCTGGCTCTTCTCCCAGTTGATGATCCATCCCAGGGAGCTCAAAAGAGCAACTACCCGGTCCACAGCTTTGCCGCACTCTGCATAAGAGGGGGCTCGGATCAACCAGTCGTCCAGATAAGGATGGACTTGTACCCCTTCCTTTCGTAGGAAGGCCGCGATGACCACCATTACTTTGGAAAAGGTCCGCGGAGCAGTAGCCAACCCGAAAGGGAGGGCTCTGAACTGGAAGTGTCGTCCCAGGACTGCAAAACGCAGAAAGCGTTGATGAGGAGGCCAGATGGGAATATGCAGATACGCTTCCTTGATGTCCAAGGATGCCAGGAACTCTCCTGCCTTCACTGCCGCTATAACAGAGCGGAGAGTCTCCATGCGAAAGTGCCGCACTTTCAAGGCCCGATTGACCCCTTTGAGGTCGAGGATAGGCCGGACAGAACCTCCTTTCTTTGGTACCACAAAGTAAATGGAGTAACGTCCCTTGCCAAGCTGACTTTCTGGCACCGGAACGACTGCGCCCAGGCGGATCAGATTGTCCAAGGTCTGCTGCACTGCCACAGCTTTGACCGGAGACTTGCAGGGAGAGAGTACAAACCCGTCTTTTAAGGGTCGGCAGAACTCTAGTTTGTAGCCGTCTCTGATGACTTCCAGCACCCACGCGTCTGAAGTTATTGTGGTCCACTCGCCCAGAAACGAGGACAGCCGTCCTCCAATCTACACTGGGGCGTGGACCAAGACCCCGTCATTGGGTACGAGACCCTGGGGGAGGACCGGAGGGAGCACCTCCGGGACGGCGGTCTCTGCGAAAGGAATGCTGCTTGGGGGAGAAATTCCTCTTGAAGGAAGAGGGGGCAGAGGAACCCGACTTGCCCGGGCGGTACCGACGGGCTTCCTGCAACCGTCCTCTGGAGGTACCGGGACGAGTACTAGCCCGAGCCCTGACCTCTGGTAATTTCTTGCCCTTAGACGTGCCGAGATCGGTCACGATTTTGTCCAGCTCGACCCCAAAGAGCAGCTTGCCTTTAAAAGGCAACCTAGCCAGGCGGGATTTAGAGGCGTGGTCAGCAGACCAATGTTTCAGCCAAAGCCACCGCTGCGCAGAGATTGTCTGAGCCATGCCTTTCGCTGAGGCCCTCAAGACATCATACAGCAAGTCTGCCAAATAGGCTAGGCCCGATTCCAGGGCCGGCCAATCAGCCCTCAAGGAATGATCCGAGGGGGAAGCCCGCTGCACCATAGTCAGGCACGCCCTGGCCACATAGGAGCCGCAAACTGAGGCCTGCAAACTTAAAGCAGCCGCCTCAAAGGACGACCTTAAGGCCGCCTCCAATCTTCTGTCTTGGGCGTCCTTTAGGGCCGTGCCACCTTCCACCGGCAACGCCGTTTTCTTAGTCACCGCAGTGATTAAAGAATCCACGGTAGGCCACAGATAGGCCTCACGTTCACTCACAGCCAAAGGATAGAGGCGGGACATAGCCCTAGCCACTTTAAGGCTCGCTTCTGGGACATCCCATTGAGCCGAAATTAAGGTGTGCATGGCATCATGCACGTGGAAGGTTCTAGGCGGGCGCTTCGTCCCCAGCATAATGGCAGAGCCAACAGGGGCTGAGGGAGAGACGTCCTCCGGAGAGGAAATCTTCAAAGTGCCCATGGCCTGTAACAACAGGTTGGGCAAATCCTCTGGGCTAAAAAGCCGCGCTGCAGAGGGGTCATCCGCTCCATCCGAGCGGGGATCCGTCTCCTCCAAGGAATCCGCAAAGGACCGTTGGGAGACCTCAGACACGCTGCCCTCATCTACATCGGAGGAGACAAAGTCCTCCAAGGCCTGGGAATCAACCCGAGGGCGTTTACCTCCGGGAACCTCAACCTCTTTACCAGATGAGGGAGCAGGGGCAGCGTTGTGCATGAGGAAGGCCTGATGCAGCAGCAAAACAAACTCGGGGGAGAAACCCCCCAGACTGTGCACTTCCGCAGCCTGGGCCACAGCCCTAGACGCACCCTCAACCGGCGCTAGCAATAGCGGGGGAGAGACATGCTGCGCATCCAAAATGGCGTCCGGCGCGAAACTCCGCGAAGGAGCCGCGCGGGAAGAACGGCTCTTAACTTTAGCCGCTTCTGTGCCGTCGCCCAAATTAAGGGCGTTCATGGCATTAATGTCTCCAACCTCAAGGGCGGCCCAAGAAGAAGCCGTCCGAGCCGCGTGGCCGGCCAAGATGGCGGAGGCGAGGAGCGGGGGATGGGCGTTTATGGCGGGAAAAACCGCCACGCCGGAGGAAGGACCGGGACATTCATCGGTCACGAAACTGTCACCCAACAAGGGCGAATCAGGCTTTAAGACCCCCGCATCCCCTCTAGAAGCGCTCAAGCGACCCGGGGAGCGACCCTTTGCGCCCTCGCCCTCCGACGCCATATGCCACGAGGAGAAGAATCGGGGAACCCCCTGCCCGCTATAAAAAGGTAAAAATTACCTGCTGTCCGCTCCGAGTTGTAACGACCTGGTGTCCCAGTGAGTAGCTGCAATAGACGCTTAAATAAACGTCGAAATAAACGCCTTTAAGGACGTTCAAAATTTTTTTTTTTTTTTAACGGAGCCAGCGGGAGGGGGGAGAAAAGGAGGGACTTGGCACCACCAGGTTTGCACTTGCTCAAAAGAGCCCTCAACCCCAGGCACTCAACAAAACCTAAAAATTAGGCTTGGAGGCCTAGCCAGAGCTGCTGCTGTGTGTGACCACCACCTGCTGAGATAGAGAACATACTGAGGAGTTTCCGGCAGCACATGACCACATATAGGGAGGCAAAAGTTTGCTCTCTATCTCCACCTGCTGGTAGATGGACACAACCCACCAGTCTATGGATTGATCAGCTTGATGATATGGAATATGATTTTACTGATTGAAAGCACTTCAGATAAATGAAAAATATCAGAAATCACACACCAAATATTATTCCAAAATTTGAAGGTTTTAGAACAATCAAAAAGAATATGATTGAAGGTTCCTATAGCTGATTTACAAGACCAACACAAGTCATTATCCAAGAGACCAGCAATTTTCATTTTATGAGTCAATAACGACCTGTGATGAAGAAAGAAGAGAGATTGCAAATAATTTGCAGATGCTGTAGGTCTACTGATTTTCATCCAGAACAAACTCCATTGCTGATCTGTCAAGTGGCATTTCAGCTCAGATTCCCATATAGACCATAGACTAGATTTACCACTGTAGAGTGAAGTAATCATGAACTTGTAGAATTTGGAGGCAACATGACCTTTTGATGTGATTGAAGAGACAACATCAAAAAGAGATGGAGCACCCAGTCATAGGGATGATAAATAAGTCTGGATGGAGTCAAAAAAATGTTTCAACTGAATCCAATGGAAATATTGGGTAGAATGCAGATTGAACTAAGTTTGAAGTGCTGAGAATGGTTTCAATTTGTTGTTTGAAAAAACATCTTCAACAGACCAAATGTTACTCTGAAACCATTCTTTCCATTGGAGAGAATGGTTATTTATGTGAATATTAGGGTTATAACTAACTATCTAACCATAGGGATTACATTCAAAAACCAGAGTCTATTTAAACATCTAGATACTAAAGACTCCAGAACATGAAAAAAGCTTATTTTATTAACAAAATGTTAATCATTCACACATGACAATCTTTCACATATTACCACTCATTCACTTTAACATGTATCAACCAATTATCAGAATTCGGAAAAAATGTATATAGCTATGCCGATTGATCTTTACCAATAATTGTTATTCATCGGTGCTTGTGTATAGTCCTTTAAAGCAATATACAACTTATACATATGATATTATAAGTTCATCTTCAATACTGGTTCTATGAAATAGAGCCAGCACATAGTTAGTGCTGAATATCGTGCACTAGCACCATTTTAGAACCATCTTACACCGTAGTAGTATGCTCAGTCCATGAAAGTTCATAACTATTTTCGTGCTACTAGCAACAGTGATTAAGACACTCCAAAATTGAAATGGCTGAACACATGTAAGCGTGCTTGAAATTTTCACATCGCCGGTTCCCCGATGCTGATCGGCATTTCGTCTCCTTCTTCAGGAGGAACCACAACTGTAACAATATTACAGCATATCATCCATTGTTCACTTCATGCAAAATGTATGAATTATTTAATTACATTAACATATTGAAATGTACTTACTAATAATATAACACTTGGCTGCTCGCCAGCGTGGCAGTCGGCAGTGCTTCCGTACAGGAATCACGTCACCGGAAGTTGCTATACGCATGGCAAAAAGGCGCATGAATTAAATACCCAGCACGGCGCCCTGACAAACGTCACACCCATTCGACCTCCAAATTGAGGCCACGTGGTGTTACTGTGTCCCATGTATAAATGTAACGCTGCTCCAGTGCAAGTAAGCGAGCGCTTATGTCCCCGCTTCTATCGCTAGGTAAAATCTGAATTAATACAGCACATTGAAGCTGGTCAATAGTGTGTTTATATTGCTGCCAATGAGACACTAGTGGATTCTCCCTTTTGCCCAAGCGTAGGTTGCTAATATGTTCCGCCAAACGTTTTTTTAATTGCCTCTTCGTATGGCCAATATAATATAATGCACAAGGGCACCAAATACAATACACTACCCCTTCACTAGTGCATGTTGTATGTTGTTTTAAATAAAATTGTCTTGCACTGTGAGGGATATCAATAACATTAGTGTCTACAGAATAGCAGCAATATACACATTTACCACATGGGGAATGCCTACCCGTAATGTTATGATGTTTAGGGCGTTTAAGCAGCTCACCCACATTTGCCTGCCTTGTGTACGCTACCTTCGGGTGTTCCATGAACTCGGGATGCACAGACAGAACATGCCAAAATTTGTGAATAATAGAGGAAATGCCTCCTGCTCTATTCGAAAAAGGTATAACACATGCCACTGTATTGCTGGAGGAGACCTGACCCGACTGAAATAGCCAAGGGCGATATGCATACAATGCTCTCTTGTATGCATTCTGTATGACCTGTTTAGGATAACCCCGCTCTATGAATCTGTTACTCATATCTCGAGCTTGTACTTTAAATTCACCAACTGAGGTACATAAACGGCGCAGCCTCAAAAATTGGCTTACAGGAACACCTCTCTTCAGAGCTTTATGATGAAAACTCTGATAATGGAGAAGGGTGTTCCTGTCTGTCGGCTTACGATAGATGGTGGTATTGAATCCACCATCTTGTGACCTAATGATCTTAATGTCCAAAAATTCTAACTCATATGTAGCTATTCTAGAAGTAAACTTAATGTTGACATCAGCTTGATTAAGAAATGTTATGAAGGCATTAAGAGTTCTAAGTGGACCACGCCAAAACAGGATGACATCGTCTATGTATCTCTTCCACATGACCACATGGTCGACCCAACTGGAAGTGTAGACATAAGTTTTCTCATATTGAGTCATGTATAGACATGCCAGGGAAGGAGCGACGGTAGCTCCCATCGCTACTCCCCGAGTCTGAACATAAAATTGGTTATTAAATTGAAAATAATTATGTCCAATCACCAACTTTAATAATGATGTTAAAACCTCTACTTTAGATAAAGGTATCTGGGATGCTATCAACTGGTCACTAGCCAATTTTATCGCCTGCTCCTGCGGAATGTTGGTGTATAAGGCAACGACATCCAGCCCCACCATATAGAAATCCTCACCCCCACACGATTCCAACTGATCTAGTATTTGAATAAAATGAATGGAATCTCGAACATAAGATTCAGCTTTTTTGACCAAGGGATTAAGAATCTTGTCTATGTATTTAGATATAGGTTATTGATATCCCTCACAGTGCAAGACAATTTTATTTAAAACAACATACAACATGCACTAGTGAAGGGGTAGTGTATTGTATTTGGTGCCCTTGTGCATTATATTATATTGGCCATACGAAGAGGCAATTAAAAAAACGTTTGGCGGAACATATTAGCAACCTACGCTTGGGCAAAAGGGAGAATCCACTAGTGTCTCATTGGCAGCAATATAAACACACTATTGACCAGCTTCAATGTGCTGTATTAATTCAGATTTTACCTAGCGATAGAAGCGGGGACATAAGCGCTCGCTTACTTGCACTGGAGCAGCGTTACATTTATACATGGGACACAGTAACACCACGTGGCCTCAATTTGGAGGTCGAATGGGTGTGACGTTTGTCAGGGCGCCGTGCTGGGTATTTAATTCATGCGCCTTTTTGCCATGCGTATAGCAACTTCCGGTGACGTGATTCCTGTACGGAAGCACTGCCGACTGCCACGCTGGCGAGCAGCCAAGTGTTATATTATTAGTAAGTACATTTCAATATGTTAATGTAATTAAATAATTCATACATTTTGCATGAAGTGAACAATGGATGATATGCTGTAATATTGTTACAGTTGTGGTTCCTCCTGAAGAAGGAGACGAAATGCCGATCAGCATCGGGGAACCGGCGATGTGAAAATTTCAAGCACGCTTACATGTGTTCAGCCATTTCAATTTTGGAGTGTCTTAATCACTGTTGCTAGTAGCACGAAAATAGTTATGAACTTTCATGGACTGAGCATACTACTACGGTGTAAGATGGTTCTAAAATGGTGCTAGTGCACGATATTCAGCACTAACTATGTGCTGGCTCTATTTCATAGAACCAGTATTGAAGATGAACTTATAATATCATATGTATAAGTTGTATATTGCTTTAAAGGACTATACACAAGCACCGATGAATAACAATTATTGGTAAAGATCAATCGGCATAGCTATATACATTTTTTCCGAATTCTGATAATTGGTTGATACATGTTAAAGTGAATGAGTGGTAATATGTGAAAGATTGTCATGTGTGAATGATTAACATTTTGTTAATAAAATAAGCTTTTTTCATGTTCTGGAGTCTTTAGTATCTAGATGTTTAAATAGACTCTGGTTTTTGAATGTAATCCCTATGGTTAGATAGTTAGTTATAAGTTACATATTTATAGGGGTATGGCTGCCGCAGGGTGGGAGTCAAAGACAGGGCTTTCGGAGGAACGCATAACGGAATTACTGGGTGGTGTTCGATTGTTCTCGGGAGCACAGACAGAACCTGATAGTTCTTGGGATGAGGTGTTGAGGGTCCATAAGGCACTGGTTCGAGCCGAACTCCACTCAGCAGCACTTATAGAATATTGCCATGTACAACGGGTCCCTAGGGGCCTACGAATCCCGAAAGAACCTAGATTTTTGGGTAATGAGCAATACGTGGCAAGGTGGAATTCGGTAATCACACAGTGCTCAATGGACCTGATGCTACTTACTATAGATGCGCTTCAAGAAGAGATTCACGGTATTAAAGAAGAGCTAGAGTCTAAACAGAATGCCATGTGTATAGCACAGGAAAAAAGCATCTTCGAAAAAAATCTGGAAGAGCATAATTTGAAGATTGATAATTACACTAAAGAGCAACGCACTATAAAAGTAGCCAAGTTCCGTCGGGATGAATATGATTATACCAAAGGTTACATCTATAGTTGGATGGATAAGAAGAGAAGGGGTCGTAGAGGCAAGGGCGGAGGTAGAAAGGTGATGTTTAAGTTATCATCCAGTGAATCATCAGGCGATGAAATAAAGTCAAATAAGCAAGTAGTTGCATCAGTTAATACGAAGGGGGTGTCACAACACCCTATGGCAACATTATCTGACTCTTTTTTACGTATCCCGCAGCAGCCTCTAGTCGATGTGAAAGATCCCAAAGCAAACAACAAATCGGCCAAACCCAAACGAAATCCCAGGAAATAAATACGGTCATTAATATATCAAGTATTAAGCTAACTGAAAAGCAGGAGGAGATTTTGACCAAAGGGCTATCATTTGTGCCATCAAATAGGTATGACTCTTTTGAAACTAGAAGAGGTTTATATAGATTCTTTCGCGACTTAAGGCTAAGGCTCCATTTTGGTAACCCCGCCCATCCTCATGATGATAACAAACCCCTTGTTAAACCTGGGGCTAGGTCTAGATGGATGCCCCCTGGACCAATGGATTCTTCCATTGCTGCTTATCAGAGGTTAGTATTAATGGCGGTTGATAATTTGGAATCTAAAATGTTTAACCAAGGTAGTAACTTGTCTCGAGTACAACGTCAAAGCATTGTAGATTTAGCTAATAATGAGAGCATCATTATTCAAAGGGCGGATAAAGGAGGATCCACTGTGATCATGGATAGAGACAAATATATGTATGAAGGTATGAATCAATTAAATCAGACGCAATATTATATTCCTATTGACCATGACCCTACTAAGTGGCTGCAGGAACAAATTACACAACATGTTGACAAAGCAGTAATAGATGGAATTTTATCTAGGATGGATCAAAAATATTTGTGCCATCCAAGTCCAAAGGTTCCATACATATACTTTGTCCCTAAAATCCATAAGTCACTGGTGGATCCTCCTGGTCGCCCAATAGTATCTACACGTGATTCAATATTGGAACCTATATCTAAATACATAGACAAGATTCTTAATCCCTTGGTCAAAAAAGCTGAATCTTATGTTCGAGATTCCATTCATTTTATTCAAATACTAGATCAGTTGGAATCGTGTGGGGGTGAGGATTTCTATATGGTGGGGCTGGATGTCGTTGCCTTATACACCAACATTCCGCAGGAGCAGGCGATAAAATTGGCTAGTGACCAGTTGATAGCATCCCAGATACCTTTATCTAAAGTAGAGGTTTTAACATCATTATTAAAGTTGGTGATTGGACATAATTATTTTCAATTTAATAACCAATTTTATGTTCAGACTCAGGGAGTAGCGATGGGAGCTACCGTCGCTCCTTCCCTGGCATGTCTATACATGACTCAATATGAGAAAACTTATGTCTACACTTCCAGTTGGGTCGACCATGTGGTCATGTGGAAGAGATACATAGACGATGTCATCCTGTTTTGGCGTGGTCCACTTAGAACTCTTAATGCCTTCATAACATTTCTTAATCAAGCTGATGTCAACATTAAGTTTACTTCTAGAATAGCTACATATGAGTTAGAATTTTTGGACATTAAGATCATTAGGTCACAAGATGGTGGATTCAATACCACCATCTATCGTAAGCCGACAGACAGGAACACCCTTCTCCATTATCAGAGTTTTCATCATAAAGCTCTGAAGAGAGGTGTTCCTGTAAGCCAATTTTTGAGGCTGCGCCGTTTATGTACCTCAGTTGGTGAATTTAAAGTACAAGCTCGAGATATGAGTAACAGATTCATAGAGCGGGGTTATCCTAAACAGGTCATACGGAATGCATACAAGAGAGCATTGTATGCATATCGCCCTTGGCTATTTCAGTCGGGTCAGGTCTCCTCCAGCAATACAGTGGCATGTGTTATACCTTTTTCGAATAGAGCAGGAGGCATTTCCTCTATTATTCACAAATTTTGGCATGTTCTGTCTGTGCATCCCGAGTTCATGGAACACCCGAAGGTAGCGTACACAAGGCAGGCAAATGTGGGTGAGCTGCTTAAACGCCCTAAACATCATAACATTACGGGTAGGCATTCCCCATGTGGTAAATGTGTATATTGCTGCTATTCTGTAGACACTAATGTTATTGATATCCCTCACAGTGCAAGACAATTTTATTTAAAACAACATACAACATGCACTAGTGAAGGGGTAGTGTATTGTATTTGGTGCCCTTGTGCATTATATTATATTGGCCATACGAAGAGGCAATTAAAAAAACGTTTGGCGGAACATATTAGCAACCTACGCTTGGGCAAAAGGGAGAATCCACTAGTGTCTCATTGGCAGCAATATAAACACACTATTGACCAGCTTCAATGTGCTGTATTAATTCAGATTTTACCTAGCGATAGAAGCGGGGACATAAGCGCTCGCTTACTTGCACTGGAGCAGCGTTACATTTATACATGGGACACAGTAACACCACGTGGCCTCAATTTGGAGGTCGAATGGGTGTGACGTTTGTCAGGGCGCCGTGCTGGGTATTTAATTCATGCGCCTTTTTGCCATGCGTATAGCAACTTCCGGTGACGTGATTCCTGTACGGAAGCACTGCCGACTGCCACGCTGGCGAGCAGCCAAGTGTTATATTATTAGTAAGTACATTTCAATATGTTAATGTAATTAAATAATTCATACATTTTGCATGAAGTGAACAATGGATGATATGCTGTAATATTGTTACAGTTGTGGTTCCTCCTGAAGAAGGAGACGAAATGCCGATCAGCATCGGGGAACCGGCGATGTGAAAATTTCAAGCACGCTTACATGTGTTCAGCCATTTCAATTTTGGAGTGTCTTAATCACTGTTGCTAGTAGCACGAAAATAGTTATGAACTTTCATGGACTGAGCATACTACTACGGTGTAAGATGGTTCTAAAATGGTGCTAGTGCACGATATTCAGCACTAACTATGTGCTGGCTCTATTTCATAGAACCAGTATTGAAGATGAACTTATAATATCATATGTATAAGTTGTATATTGCTTTAAAGGACTATACACAAGCACCGATGAATAACAATTATTGGTAAAGATCAATCGGCATAGCTATATACATTTTTTCCGAATTCTGATAATTGGTTGATACATGTTAAAGTGAATGAGTGGTAATATGTGAAAGATTGTCATGTGTGAATGATTAACATTTTGTTAATAAAATAAGCTTTTTTCATGTTCTGGAGTCTTTAGTATCTAAATATTAGGGTTATACCATAAGGATGACTTCAATGAAGTGTCAGATGTAATGACCATAAGATTGTCTAGTTTTAGTAAAGATGAAAACGCATTGGAAATCAAGGGGTCTTGTTTTAATTTGTCCATAAGTGTTAAATGTAGATATGAGTTAAGGTCTAGGGGATACCATTTACTTTTTTCAATTTGTAACCATGAAGGGGAATAGGCCAGATCACTTACTAACCACTTGGAGGCTTGCTGTAATATGAAGGCTCAATGATAAGTGAGAAAATCGGAGAATAAAACCCCAGATTTCTCCTTGGTGGATTTAAGAGTAGCAAGAGCAATTTTGGTAGTTTTCCCAGACCACAAGAACTTAATCAAAATTTTGTCAATACTTTTATAAAAGCAAGGGGGAAATAAGATAGGTAACATACTTAAAATGAACATAATTTTTGGGGAGATCATCATTTTATTGACTCCAGCCGACCCTACCAGGACAGGTAAAGAGGAGACCAAGTTTTAAGAAGGGTCTGAACCATGTCAAGTATTTTTTAAATTAGTATCCATGGTATCCTTTAGGGAAGAAGCACATGTGTATCAACTTTTCATATAGCTTGCAATTCATGTTCTCTAATAAATGTCTTTTTTAGATTAAAAAAAAGGCATATAGTGCAGCACAGAAATCTACAATACAGCATTACAAATATAACAAAGCAAGCTCTGACAAAAACATAAACCTCCCCCCTTCACGGACTCCTCGAAAACTCCCCAAACCCCTCCTCCCCTTACATCCTTCCCCCCATCCTCTCCTAACACTGAAAAAACTAAGGAGGTTTAATAAAACAATATAAACCTCACAAGTTTGCTATTGTTTTGGACAAACCAATATGGTGGCAAGCTCCATCCACTGGCTTCAGCCCAAATAATAGGCCAAATAGGCTCATGCCATCTCTTATCATTGAACCTCCTTGGCTGAGGAGGGGGGGTGGAACTCTGGAAAAGGAAAGTTACAAGGGTGGGGAGTTTGAGAATGAAGGAAAGATACTGGACTGGGACATGTGGGTTTGCGAAAAAGGGAGAGGTACTGTGCTACTGAGGGGGGTCCTGTGGGTTTTTGAGTGTATATTTCTTCCGCTTTGCTTATCACCGCAGATCTTGATACCTTGGGCTCAGTTTGACCTCATTGAGTCCCTATGTTGGGGTTGTTCTGGAGCTGTCTGGAAGAAGAGTGTAGGACCCGTGCTTGGAAATCTAAAGAGAGAGCACTCATCCAGAGCTGAAGTCCTTGTGTGTGTCCTGTAGAGGGTGTCTCCTAGATGCCTGCATTGCACTCAAGTTTACCCACACCTGCATGGACTTGCATATGCATTCTAAGTTCCCCTACTTGCTACTTTGGAATATGTAAATGCAAGACCCGTCTATGCTCGGTAGCTTTATTTTACTGTTATTGTAATTTTGAAAAAGGATTTGCCCTTTTAACCACTTTAAATATAATTTTATCAAGGATTTTCTGTGTGTAAGGCATGTTCTACATGGCAGAGCTGCCAAGGGAGCCCAATTTTTGAAAGGGAGACTTGTAGTGCATGCCCCTAGCCCTGCCCCATTCCACGGCTCCACCCCTTAGAACATCTCAATCCCACAGCCATTCCAGAAAATTACCTTATTTACAACAGGGATGATTAAGGATAACCAAAAACAATTTCCTCTATTCTTCCTGTTATCTTCTCTTATGACTTTTCTTTTACCTTAGCTACGCTTTCAGTCACTTTTCCTTCTTAAGATGTAGTAGCACAATACTGTAAAAACTACACCAGGCCTTAGAGCACCAATATAGCTACTGTTTGGAAACTAGAACAAGCTGGAGTGCTACAGATCCCTACCAAGGAAATACACACTAGCAGAATCCTTCACCTCAGTCACACATTCAGAATAAGAGACCATAATTAGAAGGACAATAAATTAGAAAGAAACAGGCAGACAAAAACTGACATATAGAGTCTGGCTTCCTTAGACATTTGTATATTGGTAAATGAGAAATAGAAATGCATTTCTTTCTGTAGGCTACAAAATATAAAAATGTACTTTTTCCAAAGCTGACACATTTCAATTCCAAACATTTTTTAAATAATTTTTTTCTTTCCTACCTTTGTTTTGGCACTTAATATTTCTAATTAGGTTGGATTCAGTTTCTTTTCCACTTGCCTTATGTTATTCTTCTCCTAAATTCTCTTTTCAGCATCTCCTTTCCAGTTTGGCTCTCTCTCTCTCTTACTGTCTTCCCATTGTCCCCTGTTTCTCTTTCCTTTTTCAGTCTATTTTGTCTGTCATTTGCTCCATAGTCCCCCATTTCCTTTCACTATAATCACCCCCACAAGCCCTTATCTACATTCTCCGGCTGTCATTTTCTCACCAGCTCCAACTTTTTCCCTGTAACTCAACTCTTCCTGATATCTAGGTCATTTCCTCTTTCTGTGACCCCCTACCCATTTTCTTATTCCTCCTTTTTAGCTTCTCTTCATTTCATATTCTCTCTGAACTTCCATAGTCCCTTCTCTTTATACTACTACTACTACTTAACATTTCTAAAGCGCTACTAGGGTTACGCAGCGCTGTACATTTTTAACATGGAAGGACAGTCCCTGCTCAAGGAGCTTACAATCTAAAAGACAGGTGTACAATCTAAAGACAAGTGTACAATCTAAAAGACAGGTGTAAATCTAGAGACAAGTGTACAATCTAAAAGACAAGTGTAGAGTCGATCTGATAGGGCATACTATATTTCTCGAAAGATTAGGTGCCGAAAGCAGCATTGAAGAGGTGAGTTTTAAGCAGAGATTTGAAGATGGGTAGGGAGGGGGCTTGGCGTAGGGGTTGAGGAAGATTGTTCCAGGCATAGGGTGAGGCAAGGCAGAATGAGCGGAGCCTGGAGTTGGCAGTGGTGGAGAAGGGTACTGAAAGGAGGGATTTGTCCTGTGAGCGGAGGTTACGGGCGGGAACGTAGGGGGAGATGAGGGAGGAGAGGTAGTGAGGAGCCGCAGACCGGGTGCATTTGTAGGTAAGGAGGAGAAGCTTGAATTGTATGCGGTAACTGATCGGAAGCCAGTGAAGTGACTTGAGGAGAGGGGTGATATGAGTATATCGGTTCTGGCGGAATATAAGACGTGCGGCAGCGTTCTGAACGGATTGAAGGAGGGATAGGTGGCTAAGTGGGAGGCCGGTGAGGAGTAAGTTGCAGTAGTCAAGGCGAGAGGTAATGAGAGCGTGGACGAGAGTTCGTGTGGTGTGCTCAGAAAGGAAAGGGAGAATTTTGCTGATGTTGAAGAGGAAGAAGCGACAGGTTTTGGCAGTCTGTTGGATATGCGCAGAGAAGGAGAGGGAGGAGTCAAAGATGCTTCCTAGGCCCCCCAATCTCCTGATTCTTCATGCTATCTCTCCACTCATCTCTCCATCCTTTGCCCCTGTTTTCCTTTAACTCACTTTTTACAGGCTCATCCCTCCCCCTCTTTCTCTATAGAAATGCTGCCTCTCTCTCTCTCTCTCACACACACACACACACACTTCTCTCTCTCTCACTGAAGGCTCTTCTTTCTTGCACCCTTCCCTCACTAGAGACTACCCACACTCTCTTTTGATGTCCACCATTCTCACCCATTCTCATTTACTCCCAACCCACTAGAGGCACTTCCCTCATCCTTCACATCTACTCCATCCTTGTATTTCTTCATCCCGCTCTTTTCTCACACCTTTCATTCTCCCCTGAAGGCTTTTCTTTCCCTTTCTTTCTTGTATTCTCCCTGCTTGTCATTCTTCTTGCCTCCAGCATCTGTCCTTCTGCTCTGCCATCTCCAGCTTCCACTGCACATGCCCTTGAATTATTCCCCCCAATCTGTCCTCCTCTTCCTTCTCACTCTCTTAGCATTAACCCCTTTTCCCCACTGCCACGCTCCAGCATTTGCCTCTTTTCCCAGCCCCAGAATTAGACACTTCTCCCAACTCAATGCCTGGTCCTAGCATCTGCCACCATCAGACCTCCTTCTCCCAGCTCCAGCCCTGCATCAGCCTCTAGCCTTCTCCCAGTCCCAGTGTAGCATGATATGAGGAATTTTCAGAGTTACTGATTTTGCTGGAATCAGATACAAATGTATATATATATATATATATATATATAATTTTTTATTTTTTTTATTTATTGCATTTGTATCCCACATTTTCCCACCTCTTTGCAGGCTCAATGTGGCTTACAATATTTATGAATAGTGGTCATATATTAGAAAATATACAATTAGTGTTACAGAGGGATCTTGGTAACGTGAAAAAGATATATATATATATATATATATATATATATATATATATATATATACAGCTGCAAAGACTTATTGGAGCAGTATCAGATAAACTGGTCTGACTTTTACCCTCCCCTTGAAGACCACTGATACCAGGCTAGCCAGGTGGATACTTATAGTCCATTACCACATCTCCAAAGAACAAGTCTGCATATTAACAGCAATCAAAAAAATGGATGAAACTCACAGACAATGACTCAGAGGCTGAAAAGCCCATCTACCTACCTAATCTAACAAAAGAAAGTCTATCTAAGCCAGACAATGACTCTTTTAATCTGTCAAATACCTGTGTATCTACCAGCAGATAGCCAGCCAGAAACTCTTATGATGTCATTAAACATGTGAACAGCTACCCTGCTCCATTTTCAAAACCAGAAGAGAACCTACCCATTAGTTTTCATTGGATCAAATACACCCCACCTAACTTCAGCCTATGGTCCAACAAGAAATTATAAAAACCCTGGAACATTCTCATCTCTCTCTCTCTGCTTCTTCCGGATCTGTACCTCTATGGACCTTCACTGAATCCCTGGGCCTCGCTGGACTTCATACACGTCCAAGATAAGATTTTCTCCAGGCTCCAGCAACAACTCTGCAACAAAAAGACTTCTTTTCCAGCAAGGATCTCCTTTACCACTCCAACCAGCAGCCTCTATCAAAGTGAGTTACTATTAATCCAGCCTAATTTATAATTCAGACTTTCTAACAATATTTATCTAGTGGCACATTTCCCTTGTTTAAGATCCCTAAAAACTGCCTCTTTTAACATTATTGCATTTCCTGTATTGTAAATAAACATTTTAAAGGTAAATATCTGGTATTCATGTTCTGAACACATGTCCTTAAACTTTACAGTGCAGGTTAATATCATTCCCCAAATATATCCCTTCTGCACTCTTTGCATGGACCGAGATGTCAGAAGAGAGCCGGGGGGGGGAGCTAGAAATTGGGTTTCTCCCGCACCTGCCTGTTCATGAGCGGTTAGTAGGTGATTGCAATGGAGAGCTTTACGGGTGGATCTGAAAGTCTTCCCGCTGGCAAAAGTCTCCCTTTTCTCCTCTTTCCCTCCTGCACCTCTGGTGTTCTAGGCATGCCCTTAAGAGCTGTACTTAACTCACAGCTGTTGAGTACATGCAGCAAACACTATCCTCCCGCCAAACTCCCTAATGCTCAACGCTATGAGCACGCCTATATTTGCATCTTATTAGCACTGAGCATTAGGGAGTTGTGCTTGCACGCTGTTCCCGTGCTATTGCTCCAGTGTTCAGTACAGCGATGGAGGTTTCAGCATCTGAGACAGAGGGTGATATCTAAGTGGCAACACATTTACACTTCATCCATCATTTATCAAGAGGCTTCAAACTTCATTTCATGTTCTCAAAAGTCAGCTCATTGGGTGTTCTCAATTATTTGTCTGCTTTATCTTCCTCCATGACCCTTTCAGTTCCTCACCTGCTGGTCTCTATTTGTCCTCAGCTCTAGTCTAAATCTCTCCAATTGTTTTTTTTTTTTTTAGTTTCTGGCAAGAAGGGTCAGGCTGAAACCTGATCAAATCAATGTGGTAAGTAAAGAATAGTGCTTCAAAGCAAATTGACAAAACCTGCACACTGGAGCATTAAGGAAATGCAGATGCAACTGTCATCCCATCAGAAATTTAACCTTGCTTTTCTTAATAAGCCATAGAGCTTTGCCACTTCAATAATTTTCTGCTTGTGCACTTTAGGTGTGAATCCCCTCAAGCTCACAGAGATAACACATTGCCCCAAGGTAGGAAAATGCAAAATGCTGGTATGAGATGAGATATTTGCCCAATCCACTGAAACTGTACATGTGAGAGACTACATTTTAACAGAGGTGATTTTTAGTCAAATGAAACCTAATGTGTGATAGGCCATCACACTGTTCCCTCATAAGTTGAGCGGGAGTCCTCCATCTATAGTGCTGCCAGTGTGGGGTGCTGTTTCACTATCACATTTTCAATAGTGAGGGACAGGCAAGGTCTGCAGGACTCCAGGGAACCTGCCTGTCCCTAGCAATTGAAAATAAAAATATTGAAGCACCACCCCCTACTGGTGGCAATGAAGTTAGAGGACACCCGCTCAGCTTAGAGAGAACAGTGGTCCATCAGTGATTCACGATTTGGATTTCATCAGTTACTTATCATTGTTTCTGAATTTAATTTTTATGTGCCTGAGGAATGGACCATTGTCCTGCCATCTGACAACTTAAATGTTCATTACCCTTACAAAAGATTTCAGCCCTACCCAAATACCTTGATAGGTTGCCCTTTAACTAATCTTAAATTCTTCGTTGGAAAATGTATCATATCCTCCCTCTTGACCCTGCTTTACCTTTTCTTTTCTGCCCTACTTGATCTACAGTAGTCAGAATCTCATAATACTCCTTGGGGCTTGTACAATAAACATAGCATAACATAAGAAGAGCCATGCTGGAGGACCAGTGCTCAAAAGTTGCCGTTAATATCCAGGTACTTGTATACCCACCGCTGAACTTACCAAATATGGAACAGCAGTCAAGGCGTCAAGGAAATTGTATGCAAATGAGTAAGTCTACATGCAGCTTGATAGAGAAAGCGCCTAGAACATGCGCAGAATGGTCTCGCAGTATGCGTCTATGTTCTGCGCATGCCCAAGAAAAAAGGCAGAATGGCAACAACTGTCAGGTGTGCGTTTCATTTTTTATTGTTTCATGGCACCTTTTGACACAACTGTTACGTACAGAACATACGCATATAATACACACAAATACTCCACTAAGGACTAGGTCTAGAATTTTATTTTATTTTTTGATGATACGTTGAAACCATCTGCTCAGTGTGCGGCGGCGGCAGCTAAGAAAGCAAATAGAATGTTGGGTATTATTAGAAAAGGAATGGAAAACAAAGTGAAGACGTTATAATGCCTTTGTATTGGTCCATGGTACGACCGCACCTCGACTACTGTATTCAGTTCTGGTCGCCGCATCGCAAAAAAGATATAGTGGAATTAGAAAAGGTACAGAGAAGGGCGATGAAAATGATAAAGGGAATGGGCCGACTTCCCTATGAGGAAAGGCTGAAGCGGCTAGGGCTCTTCAGCTTGGAGAAAAGACGGCTGAGGGGAGATATGATAGAGGTCTATAAATTATGAGTGGAGTGGAACGAGTAGACGTGAATCGTTCGTTTACTCTTTCAAAAAATACTAGGACTAGGGGGCAAGATACAAAGTAGTACATTTAATACGAATTGGAGAAAATCTTTCTTCACTCAACCTGTAATTAAACTCTGGAATTTGTTGCCAGAGAATGTGGTAAAGGTGGTTAGCTTAGCGGGGTTTGGATGGCTTCCTAAAGGAAAAGTCCATAGACCATTATTAAATTGACTTGGGAAAAATCCATTTCTTATTTCTGGGATAAGCAGCATAAAATGTATTGAACTTTTTCAGGCTCTTGCCAGGTATTGTAAGCTCTTTGAGCAGGGACTGTCTTTCTTCTATGTTTGTGCAGCGCTGCGTACACCTTGTAGCACTATAGAAATGCTAAATAGTAGTAGTAGTATTTGTGACCTGGATTGGCCACTGTTGGATATAGAATGCTGGCCTTGATGGACCTACTACTACTACTACTTAACATTTCTAAAGCGCTACTAGGGTTACACAGCGCTGTACAATTTAACATGGAAGGACAGTCCCTGCTCGAAGAGCTTACAATCTAAAAGACAAATGTACAGTTAATCTGATAGGTCAGACAGATTGGGGCTACCTATATGTTCGAAAGGTTAGGTTCCGAATGCAGCATTGAAGAGGTGAGCTTTAAGCAAGGATTTGAAGATGGGTAGGGAGGGGGCTTGGCGTAGGGATTCAGGAAGATTGTTCCAGGCATAGGGTGAGGCAAGGCAAAATGAGCGGAGCCTGGAGTTGGCAATGGTGGAGAAGGGTACTGAGAGGGATTTGTCATGTGAGCGGAGGTTACGGGCAGGAACGTAGGGGGAGATGAGGGTAGAGAGGTAGTGAGGAGCAGCAGAGTGAGTGCATTTGTAAGTAAGGAGGAGAAGCTTGAATTGGATGCGATATCTGATCGGAAGCCAGTGAAGCGACTTGAGGAGAGGGATGATATGAGTATATCGGTTCTGGCGGAATATGAGACGTGCGGCAGAGTTATGAATGGATTGAAGGGGGGATAGATGGCTGAGTAGGAGGCCAGTGAGGAGCAAGTTGCAGTAGTCAAGACGAGAGGTAATGAGAGCGTGGACGAGAGTTCGGGTGGTGTGCTGAGTGAGGAAAGGGCGAATTTTGTTGATGTTGAAAAGGAAGAAGCGACAGGTTTTGACAGTCTGCTGGATATGTGCAGAGAAGGAGAGGGAGGAGTCGAAGATGACCCCGAGGTTGCGGGCAGATGAGACGGGGAGGATGAGGGTGCCATCAACTGAGATAGAGAGTGGGGGAAGAGGAGAAGTGGGCTTAGGTGGAAAGACGAGGAGCTCGGTCTTGGACATGTTCAGCTTCAGGTGGCGGTTGGTCTGTCCCAGTGTGGCATTACCTTTGTACTTAATTATGATGATTACGATTACCTTATTAACATTAATATTGACCTTATCAATATTTATATTCATATTGTGCTATTTTGAGCTACTTTTGGGTTGCAAAAATTTCCGCCATCTGGCAACACTGCGATACCGACGCTAACTAACGTCGATTGCATACTTTTGATTGTGCAGCAGCACAAAGGTATGATACATAATTTTACCTTCCATATCATCATGCTGATCAATCCATAGACTGGTGGGAAGTACGGAAGCAGTACTCACCCAGGGCGGGACATTGAAATCCCTGACCTCAACACTGAAGCTCCAAACCGGGCCTCCGCCCGAGCAGCCACAGTCAAGCGGTAATGCTTGGAGAATATATGGGCCGATGCCCAAGTTGCCGCCTTGCATATCTCTGCCAAGGAGACGGACCCGGCCTCTGCCATCTAGGCCGCCTGAGCTCTAGTGGAGTGGGCCTTCAACTGAATAGGCGGCACCTTCCCTGCGGCCACATAAGCCGCTGCAGTGGCTTCCTTGACCCATCTTGCCACTGTAGGCTTAGCAGCCTGCAGACCCTTACGAGGACCTGCAAACAGGACAAACAGATGATCCGATTTCCAGAAATCATTGGTCACTTCCAAGTATCTGATGATGACCCGTCTCACATCCAGATATTTGAGAGCAGAATACTCTTCTGGGTAGTCCTCCCTACGAAAGGAAGGGAGACAGAGCTGCTGACTCACATGGAAGCGAGAAACAATCTTGGGTAGGAAGGAAGGCACTGTGCGAATAGTCACTCCTGCCTCAGTGAACTGCAGAAAAAACTCTCGACAAGAGAGTGCCTGGAGCTCGGAAACTCTTCTGGCTGAAGTGATAGCCACCAAAAAGACTGCTTTCAACGTCAGGTCTTTCAGAGATGCCCTCGACAAGGGTTCAAAAGGCGGCTTTGTAAGGCTCTTAGCGCCAGGTTGAGATTCCACGCAGGCACCACTGAGTGCAGAGGAGGGCGCAGGTGATTAACTCCCTTGAGGAAACGCACCACATCTGGCTGCGAAGCCAGGGAAGCACCCTTCAGGCGGCCCCTGAAGCAAGCCAGGGCCGCTACCTGGACTTCCAGGGAACTGAGCGACAGGCCTTTCTCCAGACCTTCTTGCAGGAACACCAGCACTGAAGAAATTGGAGCAGTAAATGGAGAAAGTGAACCTGCTTCTGTAAGCAGTAGAAGTAGAGCGCTTCCTCGCTCTCAGCAGAGTGGCGATGACCTTGTCTGAGAAGCCCTTCTTCCTCAGACTCTGCCGCTCAATAGCCAGGCCGTAAGACCAAAGGGGGAGGGATCCTCCATCACCACGGGACCCTGATGTAACAGGCCCTGCTAAACTGGCAGTCGCAGAGGTTCGTCCACTGAGAGCCTGATCAAGTCCGCATACCAGGGACGTCTGGGCCAATCCGGACCCACCAGGATTATCCGGCCCGGATGCTTTGCCACCCGGTCTAGCACCCTGCCCAACATGGGCCAGGGCGGAAACACATAGAGAAGCTCTTGTGTCGGCCACTGTTGGAGAAGAGCATCTACTCCCAGGGATCGAGGGTCCCGTCCTCTGCTGAAAAAGCGCGGCACTTGGCAATTGGCCGATGACGCCATCAGATCTAGGCTCGGCTGGCCCCAGCGCTTCGTGATGTCCAAGAACGCCTGAGCAGATAGCTGCCACTCTCCGGGCTCCAAGGTATGGCGACTGAGAAAGTCAGCCTTGACATTCATGACTCCGGCAATGTGGGCCGCTGACAGCTGTTCCAGGTTCGCTTCCGCCCACTGGCATAGATTCATGGCCTCCTTGGCTAGAGGGGCGCTCTTGGTACCTCCCTGGCGGTTGACATAGGCCACAGCCGTGGCATTGTCCGACAGGACCCGTACAGGCTTCAACGCCAGTACCGGGATGAACTCCAAAAGCGCCAACCGAATGGCTCTGAGTTCCAGGAGGTTGATAGACCACTTAATCTCTGCAGGAGACCAGAGCCCCTGCGCTATCCTTCCCAAGCAGTGGGCTCCCCAGCCCGACAAAGAGGCGTCCGTCGTGACGACAATCCACTCCGGGGTCACCAGAGGCATTCCTGCAGACAACTTGTCTGTCTGCGTCCACCAGCTCAGCGCCTTGCGCACTGCTGGGTCCAAGGGAAGGCGCACAGCATAATCCTCCGACATCGGAGTCCAGCGCTGCAGCAGAGAGTGTTGTAGTGGTCTTATATGAGCCCTGGCCCAGGGCACTACTTCCATCGTGGCCGTCATAGAGCCCAACAGCTACACATAGTCCCAAGCCCGAAGAGGAGAGGCTACTAGGAACTGGTCCATCTGAGCCTGAAGCTTGACAATCCGATTGTCTGGCAGGAACACTCTGCCCACTTGGGTGTCGAATCGAACTCCCAGATACTCCAGGGACTGAGTTGGGCGCAGCTGGCTTTCCTCCCAGTTGATGATCCACCCCAGGGAGCTCAAAAGAGCAACCACCCGGTTCACAGCTTTGCCGCACTCTACATAAGAGGGGGCTCGGATCAACCAGTCGTCCAGATAAGGATGGACTTGTACTCCTTCCTTCCTCAGGAAGGCCGCGATGACCACCATTACTTTGGAGAAGGTCCGCGGAGCAGTAGCCAACCCGAACGGGAGGGCTCTGAACTGGAAGTGTCGGCCCAGTACTGCAAAACGCAGAAAGCGTTGATGAGGAGGCCAGATGGGAATATGCAAGTACGCTTCCTTGATGTCCAAGGATGCCAGGAACTCTCCTGCCTTCACTACCGCTGTAACAGAGCGGAGGGTCTCCATGCGAAAGTGCCTGATTGACCCCTTTGAGGTCGAGGATAGGCCGTACAGAACCTCCTTTCTTTGGTACCACAAAGTAAATGGAGTAACGTCCCTTGCCAAGCTGATTTTCTGGCACCGGAACGACCGCACCCAGGCGGATCAGATTGTCCAAGGTCTGCTGCACTGCCACAGCTTTGACCGGAGACTTGCAGGGAGAGAGTACAAACCCGTCTTTAAGGGTCGGCAGAACTCTAGCTTGTAGCCGTCTCTGATGACTTCCAGCAACCAAGCGTCTGAAGTTATTGTGGTCCACTCGCCCAAAAACGGGGACAGCCGTCCTCCAATCTGCACTGGGGCGTGGACCAAGGCCCCGTCATTGGGTACGAGACCCTAGGGGAGGACCGGAGGGAGCACCTCCGGGACGGCGGTCTCTGCGAAAGGAATGCTGCTTGGGGGAGAAGTTCCTCTTGAAGGAAGAGGGGGCAGAGGAGCCCGACCTGCCTGGGCGGTACCGACGGGCTTCCTGAAACCGTCCTCTGGAGGTACCGGGGCGAGCACTAGCCCGAGCCCTGACCTCTGGTAACTTCTTGCCCTTAGACGTGCCGAGATCGGTCACGATTTTCTCCAGCTCGACCCCAAAGAGCAGCTTGCCTTTAAAAGGCAATCTAGCCAGGCGGGATTTAGAGGCGTGGTCAGCAGACCTATGCTTCAGCCAAAGCCACCGCCGCGCAGAGATTGTCTGAGCCATGCCTTTCGCTGAGGCCCTCAAGACATCATACAGCAAGTCTGCCAAATAGGCTAAGCCCGATTCCAGGGCCGGCCAATCAGCCCTCAAGGAATGATCCGAGGGGGAAGCCCGCTGCACCATAGTCAGGCACGCCCTGGCCACATAGGAGCCGCAAACTGAGGCCTGCAAACTTAAAGCAGCCGCCTAAAAGGACGACCTTAAGGCCGCCTCCAATCTTCTGTCTTGGGCGTCCTTTAGGGCCGTGCCACCTTCCACTGGCAACCCCGTTTTCTTAGTCACCGCAGTGATTAAAGAAACCACGGTAGGCCACAGATAGGCCTTACGTTCACTTTCAGGCAAAGGATAGAGGCGGGACATAGCCCTAGCCACTTTAAGGCTCGCTTCCGGGACATCCCATTGAGCCGAAATTAAGGTGTGCATGGCATCATGCACGTGGAAGGTTCTATGCGGGCGCTTCGTCCCCAGCATAATGGCAGAGCCAACAGGGGCTGAGGGAGAGACGTCCTCCGGAGAGGAAATCTTCAAAATGCCCATGGCCTGCATTAACAGGTTGGGCAAATCCTCTGAGCTAAAGAGCCGCGCTGCAGAGGGGTCATCCGCTCCATCCGAGCGGGGATCCGTCTCCTCCAAGGAATCCGCAAAGGACCGTTGGGAGAACTCAGATACGCTGCCCTCATCTACATCGGAGGAGACAAAGTCCTCCAAGGCCTGGGAATCAACCCGAGGGCGTTTACCTCCGGGGGCTTCAACCTCTTTACCAGACGAGGGAGCAGGGGCAGCGTTATGCATAAGGAAGGCCTGATGCAGCAGCAAAACAAACTCGGGGGAGAAACCCCCCATACTGTGCACTTCCGCAGCCTGGGCTACAGCCCTAGACGCACCCTCAACCGGCGCTCGCAAGAGCGGGGGAGAGACATGCTGCGCATCCAAGATGGCGTCCGGCGTGACACTCCGCGAAGGAGCCGCGCGGGAAGAACGGCGCTTAACTTTAGCCGCTTTTGTGCCGTCGCCCAAATTAAGGGCGTTCATGTCATCAATGTCTCCCACCTCAAGGGCGGCCCAAGAAGAAGCCGTCCGAGCCGCGTGGCCGGCCAATATAGCGGAGGCGAGCCGTGGGGGATGGGCGTTTATGGCGGGAAAAAACCGCCACACCGGAGGAAGGACCGGGACACCCATCGGTCACGAAACTGTCACCCAACAAGGGCGAATCAGACTTTAAGACCCCCGCATCCCCTCTAGAAGCGCACACGCGATCCGGGGAGCGACTCTTGCGCCCTCGCCCTCCGACGCCATAGGCCACGTGGAGACCAAACGGGGAACCCCCTGCCCGCTATAAAAGGTAAAAATTACCTGCTTTCCGCTCCGAGCTGTAACGACCTGGTGTCCCAGTGAGTAGCTGCAATAAACGTTTAAATAAACGTCGAAATAAACGCCTTTAAGGACGTTCAAAATTTTTTTTTTTTTTTTTTAACGGAGCCAGCGGGAGGGGGGAGAAAAGGAGGGACCTGGCGCCACCAGGTTTGCACTTGCTCAAGAAGAGCCCTCCACCCCAGGCACTCAACAAAACCTAAAAATTAGGCTTGGAGGCCTAGCCAGAGCTGCTGCTGTGTGTGACACCACCTGCTGAGATAGAGAACATACTGGGGAGTTTCTGGCAGCACATGACCACATATAGGGAGGCAAAAGTTTGCTCTCTATCTCCACCTGCTGGTCAGTGTTGCCAGGTGGGCGGTTTTCCGCGACCCGCCGCGGGAAATTTTTGCCCGCGGCGGGTTGCGGTTTTTTGGGCGGTTTTTTGGCCGGCTTTTCGGCCGCGGTGGGCGGGGTTAGTGACGTGGGAGGCGGGGTTAGTGACGTTGGGAGGCGGGGTTAGTGATGTGGGAGGCGGGGTTAGTGACGGGGGAGGCGGGGTTAGTGACGGGGGAGGCGGGGCCGATGACGGCGGGGGCGGGGTTGATGACGGCGGGGGCGGGGGTGATGACGCGGGGGCGGGGGTGTCAGGGGCGGGGTTTGAGTTTGGGCGGGTTTTGGGCTGGATTTTGGGCTCCTTTAGGCTGGAAAAAAATTTTCCACCTGGCAACCCTGGACACAACCCACCAGTCTATGGATTGATCAGCATGATGATATGGAACCATTTATTTCAACACGCACAACATCTACAGGCTGCCCATCTCATCTCTTTCTCTACGGGAGAGTCATCTGCCTCAACCTGTCGCGAAACATACTTTGTCACAAAGGATGGCAGCTTGTATCATTTTCTACTATTAAAATGCAGATTCCTCATGACACGGCTTATCGTCTTCGGACTACTATGGGTAGTACAAAGGCGCATCTTCACAGTGCTTCCCCCATAAGATATTTGTAAAGCAGCAACCTGGGTAGCCTTGCATCCTTTCACGAAACACTACTGCATCAATGCTGCCTCGGCGACTTCATCAATCAACCGACTGAGTTTAATTCGAACGTGCTGCGCGCTCCTCTCCTCTGACGCAACTTCCTGTTTCCGGCAAGGCGGGATGCAGGGACAGAAGAAGTTGTTGTGTGTATCGTAGGGAACTGGGCACTGGAGAAGCTGTGGGATCGTTAGTGGGCGATCTCAGGTATGAGTTTGACTGGGCGTGGGGGTTGTTTGAGGGAGATGTGCCGTATCGCAGAGAAGGGGGAGAGATGGCAACTCATGGGGAGGGGAGACCTGTCCCCCGATCCCCGAATGCGTGTGGGGAGACCGGTCTCCTGATCCCCGAATGCGTGTGAGAAGGGCTGGTCGGAGTGTGAGTATAGCTGAATGCTTGGACTTGGTGGGTTTGGCTATATCGTCATGCCTATTAAAATAACAACTGCTAGTTGAATTGGTAAAACACATCAGGCTTTCACTGTCTTCTAGGCAGGAAAGTACATTGTTTGGCAGTGGTCAGGTCTTGCATATTGAGTAATGTGTTACTGTAACAGAACGTTGGCAGTGGTGCAGGGATCCTTCCTGAGCAGCTTTGTGTTTGAGTTGCAGGGCCCTGTACTAACTGTTTATTGTGCAAGTGCCTGAGAACTAATCACGAGGACGCTGGTCAGTTGATCTCGACGAAGTTAAATGGAATCCTTTTCCATAATGTGACGGTTTGGTTTGCTAATATTTGATCACTTTATTGTCCCCTTTTTTTTGTGATAGTATGCAGAGGATGTTCATTCTCCTAGTTAAAAACTGATGACAGTGTGCCTGCTTTTGTTTTAACCATAAATTAAAGGTTTCTGAGTTCTCTATTCGCAGAGCAGGCTCAAGAGTAGTCAACCCTTAGACTTACCACCCCCCACCTTCTTCAATTTATTTTTGGACTCCGAGCTTGCAGCGTCCCTCCCTCAAGATTTTGATAATTAAATTAAACAATCGTGGCCATCATGCTGCCTATACAAATGCAGATTAAGCTGCTGATGGTTCTTTGTGTCTGTCGGGGCCTAATTGTTTTGCTTTGACTGTAGCTGATTTTTGCTGCCCCCAAGAAGTTGCTGCCCTAAATAGCAGCCTGGCCATGCCTTAAGCTTTGTCACAAGAAGGGAAAGGTAAATGGGACTTAATATACCGCCTTTCTGAGTTTTATTGCAACTACATTCAAAGCGGTTTACATATATTCAGGTACTTATTTTGTACCAGGAGCAATGGAGGGTTAAGTGACTTGCCCAGAGCACAAGGAGCTGCAGTGGGAATCGAACTCAGTTCCCCAGGATGAAGGCCCAGGATCAAGGCCCACTGCACTAACCACTAGGCTACTCTTCCACTCCATAAATAAAGAAGCATAAATAAACTAGCATAATTCAGGTGTACACAGACAAGGGAGTCAGTTTTCAATATAAGAACATAAGTGTTGCCTTACTGGGACAGACCAAAGGTCCATCAAGCCCAGCATCCTCTTTCCAACTGTGGGCAATCCAGGTTACAAGTACCTGACAAGATCCCAAAACAGTACAATACATTTTATGTGGCTTATCCTAGAAATAAGCAGTGTATTTTTCCTAAGTCCGTCTTAATAATGGCCTATGGACATTTCTTTTAGGAAGTAATCCAAACCTATTTTAAACCACGCTAACCTAACTGCTTTTACCACATTCTGTGGCATGAATTCCAGAGTTTAATTACACGTTGAGTGAAGAAATACTGTCTCTGATTTTTTTTTTTTAATTTGCTACTTTGTAGCTTCATTTTATGCCCCCTAGTCCTAGTATTTTTGGATAGAGTAAACAAGTGATTCATGTCTACCCATTCTATTACACTCATTATTTTGACCTCTTATCATATCTCCCCTCAGCCATCTTTTCTCTAAGCTGAAGAGTCCTAGTCACTTTAGCCTTAACTCCTAGGAAAGTCGTCCCATTCCTTTATCATTTCATTGCCCTTCTCTGTACCTTTTCTAATTCCATTATCAGGCTCATTTTCGAAAGAGAAGGACACCCATCTTTCGACAGAGATCAGAAGATGGGCGTCCTTCTCACAGGGTCGCCCAAACCGGTATAATCGAAAGTCAATTTTGGGCTTCCCCAACTGCTTTCCGTCACAGGGACGACCAAAGTTCACGGGGGCGTGTCGGAGGCGTAGCGAAGGTGGGACTTGGGCGTGCCTAACACATGGACATCCTCGAACCATAAAGGAAAAAAAAGCGTGTCCCTGACGAGCACTTGGACGACTTTACCCGGTCTTGTTTTTCTTACAACCAAGGCACAAAAAGGTGCCCGAACTGGCCAGATGACCACCGGAGAGAATGAGCTCCCCTTACTCCCCCAGTGGTCACTAACCCCCTCCCACCCTTAAAAAAATATCTTTAAAAATATTTTGTGCCAGCCTCAAATGTCATACTTAGGTCCATCACAGCTGTATGCAGGTCCCTGGAGCAGTTTTAGTGGGTGCAGTGCACTTCAGGCAGGCGGACCCAGCCCCCCCCCTACCTGTTACACTTGTGGTGGTAAATGTGAGCCCTCCAAAACCCACCAGAAATCCACTGTACCCACATCTAGGTGTCCCTGTTCACCCGTAAGGGCTATGGTAGTGGTGTACAGTTATGGGTAGTGGGTTTTGGGGGGCTCAGCACACAAGGTAAGGGAGCTATGTACTTGGGAGCAATTTCTGAAGTCCACTGCAGTGTCCCCTAGGGTGCCCGGTTGGTGTCCTGGCATGTCAGGGGGACCAGTGCACTTCGAGTGCTGGCTCCTCCCACGACTAAAGGGCATGCATTTGGTCATTTTTGAGATGGGAGTCCTTGGTTTCCATTATCGCCGAAAATAAGAAACGACCAAGTCTAGGGACAACTAAGGACGACCTAAATTTCATGATTTGGGCGTCCCCGACCATATTATCGAAACGAAAGATGGACGCCCATCTTGTTTCGATAATACGGGTTTCCCCGCCCCTCCATTGGGACGTTTTGCTAGGTTGTCCTCAGCAAAACTTGGGCGTCCTTTTCGATTATGCCCCTCCACGTCTTTTTTGAAATGTCCTGACCAGAATTACACACAGTAATCAAGGTACGGTCACACCATGGAGCGATACAGAGGCATTATAACATCCTCATTTTTGTTTTCCTTTCCTAATAATACCTAACATTCTATTTGCTTTCTTAGCCACCGCCGCCACACACAGCAGAGGGTTTCAATGTGTTGTCTACGATGACACCTAGATCCGTTTCCTGGTCAGTGACTCCTAATGTGGAACCTTGCATCACATAGCTGTAATTCGGGTTCCTTTGCACTTGTTCACATTAATCGTCGTCTGCCATTTGGCTGCCCAGTCTCGTAAGGTCCTCTTGTAATTTTTCACAATCTCCTTGTGATTTAACAACTTTGAATAACTTTGTGTTGTCAACAAATTTAAATATCTCACTAGTTACTCCCATCTCTAGATTATTTATAAATATGTTAAAAAGCAGTGGCCCCAGCACAGAGCCTGCAAAAGCCCACTATCTACCCTTCTCCATTGAGTATACTGACCATTTAACTCTACTCTCTGTTTTCTATCTTTTAACTAGTTTTTAATCCACAGTAGAACACTACCTCCCATCCCTCTCCAATTTCCTCTGTCTTTCATGAGGTACTTTGTGAAATGCCTTTTGAAAATCCAGATACACAATATCAACCGGCTCACCTTTATCCAATGTAGTAGATTGGTGAGGCAAGGTTTCCATTCGCTAAATCCATGTTGGCTTTGTCTCGTTAAGCCATACTTTTGAATATGCTTTGTAATTTTGTTCTTTATAATAGTCTGTACCATTTTGCTCGGCACCGATGTCAAGCTTACCAGTCTATAATTTCCCGGATCACCTCTGGAACCTTTTAAAAAAAAAAAAATCAACGTTATGTTGGCCACCCTCCAATCTTCTGGTACAATGCTTGATTTTTAAAGATAAATTACATATTACTAACAAAAGTTCTCCAAGTTCATTTGATTTTGGGGTGGTAAATGTAACACAAATTACCCCTCCTTGGGCACAGTGAAGGAGGTTGCTCAATATTGGGGCTACCCAGCACCCTCTGCACCCACAGGGTTGTCACCTATACAATGAAAATAGGATCTAACAGATCTATACAGAAGGCAGCTCAGTAACTTACATTTAGTGAAATTTGAATAAGGATAGATTATATATAATTGTTTAGTCAAAATATTTGGGTTTTATTTTGATGGCTTTCTGTGGGTTGCTAAAACACCAAAAAGGAGAAAAGATCCCCTACGAAAAAAATGACAAAAGAAAAGTGGGGAAGAACAAAAGAAGAGTAAATTCAAAAGGAACCTAGGAGCCAAGGAATGACAAACATAAAGGGCTCCTTTTATAAAGCTGCAGTAGTGATTCCCAGCGTTTGAAATGCATTAAAGCCCATTCAATTCCTGTGAACTTCGTCGCATTTGCCATACGGGAATGACTACCACAGCTTAGTAAAGGGAGCCCAAAGTTTATTATGATAAAAATAGATCAATAAGACTGTGTAAACAATTCTCTAAAACAGTGGATGTTCAGAAGGACTAGTCACGGTGCTGTTTTTAGCGCAACTGCCTGCATCAGGAATCTCAAAAATCTCCTTGGAGCGTTTAGCAGAGAAAACTTTCTTATTGATATCTTCCTTTTGAGGATCATTTAGCTCCCAACAAGAGACACATTTGTGGTTAGAACTATTCAGATTTTTGTGACTCCTGATGCAGTTGGTTGTGCGGCACCGTGGCAATGTGTCGAATCCTTCTGAACCTCCATTGTTTTGGTGAATTGTTTACACAGATCTATTGGTCATTTCTTTTTCTATTTTATTCTTGGTATTTACATCCTGCTGCAATCAGTAAAGAATGTAAGCATGTTACATGAAGTTCATTCCTTGGCTCCTAGGTTCCTTTTATCATTAATTTTTCTTGGTCCTCCCTTGCTTCTTTTCTCTTCTGTGGATTGCTGGTACACTTCAGTTTGCTATAACTTCTGATGCAGCTAAAATTGGTTTTATTTTATTTAGAAATATTTTGGTTGGAAATGCATTCATGACCCTTCAGCATCTGAACATGCTCAGGGCAGTGCAACTTTTTTTGTATATTGAAGTATGACCCTGTTTGAAAGAATAGGCTTTCATGAAACTGAGTACCAGATATGTGAATAATACTTTTTAGCAGTATGTGCATAAAAATAATGCAGAAAGTTTGTGTGTCATAAAGAGCAGGAGTACGTTCATAAATTCTGTGGGTGATTTTTAAAAGAAGAACGTACACACATTCTTTTATTCTGAAAAATCACCAAACCCCACACAGAGGGAAGTATATGAAGTTATACAGTAACGCATAAGAAAAAGTAATAGGTTATAGTCTTGAATGCGTGAATTGGACAAAGATAAAGAGGATATAGAGCTAGGAGCTAATCCATGTACTAAAAGCTATAGTAGATATATTAAAAATACAGGCTTTGACAGGGAGCCAGTGAAGCTCTGTCAAAAGAGGAGTAACCCTGCGTCGGAGCAATGGTCATGAAAAAATTAATCGCACTGCCATATTGTGTTGAAGTTGATGAAAAAAAAGGTATCCAAACATTCAGTGTACAGAAGATTGCAATAGTCTTAAGATAGGAAGTATTATAGCTTGAACTAGAACAGTAGAATCTGTTGGACTCGCTTAAGTACTTTGTTTATAAAAAAGACCCTTTCATGGGTTTACTTAGCTGGGCCGTCATTCTCAAATTCGAGTCCAGTAGAACTCCAAAATATTCAAAGATGTTTCTAGCTTAAACTCTATATCCCATACATACCTGCTGAGCATCTGCATATGAAGAATAGGATAGCCCTGTAGCATAAAGTTGCCATAATCAAGTTGAAAAGTATTGGGGAGATGGGGGAACCATGAGAGACCCCCCCCCCCCCCAGAGTCCATCCCCCAGCTTTTTGAAATTTGACCTTCCCTTCCCACTTAACTGAGTACATTCTGTGACCCAAGAAGACTTTAAACCATGTAAAAACTCTCCCTGACACTTCAATAAGGTCCAAAAGATAAAGTATGATCAATCAAACGAATTTTGCAGAGAGATCAAACTGCAGTAATAACATTTGATGTCCCTGAGCCAATTGGGTATGTAGTTCAGCAAGCAGGGTGCCTAGCAAGGTCTCTATACTATAACCCTTTCAAAAGCACATTGAGTGAGGGAGAGGATTGCATGAGTTTCCGCATAAGTAGTGGAGAAGCAACAATGCTTTCAGCAATTTTTGCAAACAGTGGAATCCCAGCAATAGGTCTGTAATTTGATGGTTTGAAAGATTTTGTGCTGAATTTGTAGGAATGGGAGTCAAAATATCACCAAGAACTAGGATGTAAACCTTGAATAAGGGAGTCTACCAAAGTATTATACAGCCAAGCTACAAAATCCAAAGGAGCAGAATTGTATGAATAATGACATACGTCCAAGTGACACTGAGATTTAGAGAAACGTTTCAATAAGATTTGAACCTCGGTAATAGGTGGAATAGTAAATGCTTGCCAACAGCGATCAGCTGGTAATAAGGTAGCATATATAAGTTTATGAGGTAGCCATGTATGTTGCCTGTAATATCTTTTTTGTTTGGTGTCCTGGCAACACAAAAGTTTCAGGACAAAGCGGAGGGACTAAGTTTTATCTCAATTCAGTGCATATGCACATGTATGCTGGAAAAATAGGCTCCTTTTCTTAGTGTCCCTCCAGACCGGCCCAAGATTGGACTGATGGGTTATGCACTCCTTCCAGCAGGTGGAGACTGAGAACGTCTGACTCTCGAGAGCCAATAAGAGCCCTAGCCGTGTGACCCTAGATTCAGTATCCTCACTTTCCTGCAGGTGGAAGAAGGTGAGCCCCTTAGTGTCTCTCTGTTTTCTTTGGGTTCCTAAAAAAGAAAAAAAAAACCTTTAGACCTTTTCTGTGCACCAGGGAATCTGTGTACTGGAGGCTGCTGTCTGTAGGGATTCTTTCTAGCCTCAGGGGTGCTACACTTGGGGGTTCCTGGGTCCTTCCCCCTCCTTCCTACCATTTATCCCACTTGGTGTGCAGGGAAGAGCTCACCCTTTCGAAGGGAAGGTGTTGCAGCTTTGGGGAGAGGCAGCCATTTTCTAAATTAAAAAAACAAAACAACTTTCCCCTCGGCACAAATGAGCAGGTCAGCTCCGTCGTTGTCCAGAGCAGCAATCTTTGTCTTTCTCCATTTAATTACCGTGGTAGAGCGGTTTCTTTTCTGAAAGTGCAAAAAAAAAAAGAAAGGGAATCACACTCCTGCGCTATGGCGGAAAAGCTCAAGCGGTGCAGAGTCTGCCAGCAGCGGGGTGTTGGCGTACTCGGAGGTTGTAAATTCTGTACAGTAGTAGACCCGGCAGAGGTTCCTTCTTCTCCAGCCCCTCCGGCAGCCGCAGCAGCTCCTTTGGCACCCTCGGGCCCCACGTTGGAGTTGGCTGGCTTTTCAGTCTTGGCGGGGAAAACCGTCATTTTGTCGGCGCCGGGAAACACTGAGGACCGTGTGTGTCACTCCTGTCTTTCCTCAGGCGGCAGATAATACAGCAGTATCCCTGGTACATTCTGGGGGATCCCAGGAGGGTGGGTTTCCCCCTGAGTTTGTCAAATTTTCAGGACAAAACAGAGGAGTTTTATCTCAAATCAATGCATATGCACGTGTATCCTGGAAAATAGGCTCCTTTGGTTCTGAGATTTTGTACTACGAGGCCTGTTTGTTAAAGGTGTGCTAAGCACACTAACCATTAACGCAGACGTATGCTAATAGCTACTGCATGCAACAACCAGACAGTGCAGTAAAAATTCCCCGCTAACTGCTTAGTATGGGTTGGGGATAGAATATGGTCATCATTGACCGTGTGTGGTATGTTAGTGAGTGCTGTTTATAGCATGGGTACTCTTATTGCCATCGCAAGAGCTGGTGTTAAGGGCACCCATGTTACTGCAATCAGATAGCTTGGTCAGAAAAGACTCATGGCATCCAAACCATAATCCCTGATGAGATATTCGCTCCCCTTCCCGTTCTGCTGATATTCTCCATCTCAGTTCAACACCATACCTCCCACCCCCAACACTTATCCAGAGGTTTCTCTAGCAGACTTGTGGATGGGGTTGAAGCAGGTACTATCACTAGGGATCATAGGGCAAGGGGGGACAGGAGCAGAGGGGTATATATCAAGCTGCCATGTCCACTAGATTACCACGGAAACATTTAGGTAAGTGCCTGTAAGGTAGGGAGAGGGGTCAGGTGTTGAGCTGAAGTGGGGGTTGTCTGATTTTTGGGGGGGTATGTTTCAATCATTTTTATTCAAAACTTAAGAAGAAAAGTTAACATCATCATGTATGAACGTCTGATATTTTCCCCCCATGTGGCTAAACTAACACATAGTACTTCTACCCCAACAAATAGGACTTAAACCTTCCCTCCCATTCCCTTCCCCTCCCACCCCCCTTTTTGTTTCCCTTGCTATGGCATCAAATGAACATAACGCAGGGTACAGGGCAATATCTAGAAGTTTAACAGTCTACTCCTGGCAGTTGGAGTCAGAGTATTCCAAAAGGGAGTCCAAGTGAGTTGGAAACGCACTCCAGTCTTCGTTTTAAAATCTATAATTCCCACCCTCTCTACCCACAGTAATGTTATCATACGCACACGCCACTGCGATACTGTAGGGTAGTTGTATGTAAGCCATTCTGAGAGTATTGCTTGTTTAGCCACTACAATAGCTTTGCGTACAAAAGCGGTAAATCCTGATGGGACAGGGTGTATGAGAACAGGATGGCCCAGGAGCAGTGCCAAGTCATACTTCCAGCCAGCCTTCCACATCTCAAAAACATATTGTACTAGCTCCTTCCAAAATCGGACTATGCCCTTGCAGGACCAAAACATGTGCCCGAGGGTGGCCTCCGGATCCCTGCGTTTGAGGCACTCTCCCCAAGGCGAGAGTCCCATGTGAAAGGCTCTTCTGGGAGAAATGTAGAGTCGAAGAGCAAATTTGTATTGTAGCTCCCAGTGCTGCGTCATGTTCATTGTTTTGCGCATTGTAAGCACATGGGACTTGAACTGAGGCAATGTAAGGGCCATGGGGATATCTCGTTTCCAGGCAGCCAGTAACTTGGCATAGTCCAGTTCGGTAACTCTGTCCCTGATGTGCCTGTGATGGAACGTGAGGGGCACTTTTTGCTGTGCCTCTAAAGAGAATGCTGTTGCCAACTCTTCCTGGACATCCTCCGCCAGCGCCTCCCAGGACAAGGAACATATATAATGCTTTAGCTGTGGATAATGTAACTCATCGGAGGGCGGCAGGGCGTATTCAGCACAGAGCTCCTGAAACGGTTTTATCTGTCCTTCACGGGTAAGTACTTGTAACAAGTATACTATCCCTTTCCATCTGCGGAACACCGAATATAGCCTTCCAGGTGCAAAGGCAGGGTTCCCGCATATTGGCAAGTATGGTGTAACATTCGAAGAAAATCCGTGTAATTTACAGATCCATTTCTAAGTTGCTTTTGCTGATGTCATTATTCCTGTATGCTTCAGTAGGGGTGGCAATGGTAATCCCATCATGTGCAAATAGCTGCTGAAGTGCGTTTCTGGGTATGATAGTAATTCCAGTTCTGTATTTGTATGGTCCTGTGTTCTGCGAAACCAGTCAGTGATGTGGCGCATGCCACTAGCTATTGTTAGATATTTCACGTTCAGTAGTCCCAAACCCCCATATTCTACCGGTATACTCAGTGTTGGAATGGAAAGGCGGGGTTTCTTCCCACTCCACAAAAAGTTTTGCGTTAACCTCATTAATTTCTTTTCCTCCCCCCTCTTTAAGTAAAGCGGGAGAGTTTGAAAAACGTAGAGCTTCGTCCTGTTTTTGTTTCTGACTCTTGGGGGATAAATCTTCATTCTGATGTATCTTGTCACATGCTGCTATAGCTATTGACCTAGAGGCAGTCACAATACCGTGAAAGAATCCAAGGTCACTTTCTGGAGCTGTTATTCTTTATTTTTATTTTATTACAGAAGCTATTTTCCACAAATAAATCAGATACAATATCTGATTGAAGAGTATTTACTGACATCTGGAGAGGATTAAAAGCAAGGCAGCAGAACATTACAACCTCTGTGAATGAAGTTGGTTAATGCTAGATGTTTAACCAGTTGCTGAGAATCATTCAAAATATTCTCTATAGCTTCTCACATTTTGGGGGAGAAAAAAAAATCACATAACAATATGGTAAATGACTTTACAACTGCTGCACGTTGCCCTACAGTGAGGGATTATGGCAAGATGTGGTTTGCATTTAGCAAATAAGTGGGAGGAAGGGGAGGGAGCTGTGTTGCTCACTGTGGCATGGCTCAGTGATGCATGACAACAGTAATGTTCATGTTGGTTGGACAGAGATTGCTGATTATAAAGCAAGAGAGCTAGAAAAGAGGAAGAAGGGAAATTACTGCAGAGAAAATAGTAATTTTTGTTAGTAGTGTTTGATTAACTTAATCTTCCCATTGTTCTTTCCTTTTTTGGGGTAATTTATGAGGAAGAATTGCTAGATTTTTCCTCTCCCTCTCTTACGGATTGATGCTTGGAATAGGGAATAGCACCCGGCCAATACCACGAGAACAGCACCAAAACTTGGCTCCCCAGTGCTCAATGCTAATTATAATGCATGTTGTGAGACCAAAAGTAAGGGTGAAGGAATGTGCCTGGCACATGCGTAGAAAAGTCTGTGGTAAGCACAGCTCATGCTTATGTAAACCAGGAAGTGAAGCACATATCAGCGCCGTTCTTTTGCACCTTTAAATATAAGCTTTTCCAATTTTTTTTCCCATTTGAAAGGCTTATATTTAAGTGCAGAAAACAGGCGCCAATGGGGCTCATTTTCAAAGCACTTAGACTTACAAAGCTACATAGTAACCTGAGGGCCTTATGATCAAAACTCCAGCACTGCACAGAACAATGCCGGAGTTTACCACCACAGCAGCACTCTAAACTAACTCCCTCACGATCGAAGCTAATATTATGCAAATGATGTGCACGCTATTAGCTTCCATTATGAGGGAGCAAAGCAGGCAGATGGTGTGTGTTGCATGTGTTCAAAAGTTATGCTTAAAGCACAACTTTTGAACGCATGCCCAGGACACGGGCTGACGGCCCTAGGGCCCCAGTTGATCCAGACTCCCACACCCTCATTGTCGGTACAGCCCCAGGGGTCCAGTGGACCCCTGGACACCCGCACACAAATACAAAAAATACACTGGTAGTCCAGTAGGGACCCCTGTCCTCTTGTCCCTAACCTCCCACCCCTGGCCATTGTGGGTCCAGTGGGACCCGTGACAGGGGACCCGACCTGACCCCCCCCCCCCCCGAAAACATGCCTTAGTGGTGGTGGTGTCCCCCCCCCCCCCCCCCCCCCCCCATCCAACCCCCTCCCCAGTACCTTCAAAGTTGGAGGAGGGACTAGCACTCCCTCTCCCTCAGCGGGCACCATCTCAAAATGGTGGCACCCTGCCTGGTGTATCCTGGGATGCACTGGACGGAGCTTAGCTTCTGTACAAGGGAGAAACTTCCCTTATATGGAAGATAAGCCATGCCCCACCGGGCAGAGTGGTGCCTGCTGAGGGGGAGGGAGTGCTAGTCCCTCCTCCAACTCTGAAGGTACTGGGAAGACCCCCCTCACCACTAGCCCAGTAGGACAAGCTTTTTTTTGGGGGGGAGTTCAGGTCGGGGACCTGTGGCTGGGGGGGTGAGTGAGGGGCAGGAGGACAGGGGTCCCACTGGACCACCAGAGTGTCTTTTTATATTTCAACACTTTTAGTGAAGGTTCAACATATCAAACATAACCATCAAGTTAAGTAAATAACAGTATAAAGTTGCCGACTGTACACAATGGAAAAATATATAGAAAGCAACCAAACCTACATCAACGTATTTCCTATTTTTGTTTCCTCTCCCCCAATCTGTCCCCTTCCCCCTACTGACAACTTTCACAAAACAAGTATTTTACCCAAACAAATACATTCACCATTGGCTCAGCCATAAACCCACTACCCCCTTCCCCCATCCCACCCCCCATATTCAGAACCCCATCCTCTCCCTGCTACAACCCAACACCCTCCACCCCTTCAGAAGCTATCAAGACTCAGCTCTCGACATTCCTTGAGCAAAAAATGCCATACCACAAACCTCTCATATTGTTAAGCAGAAGACTGCACCCCCGGGAAATCAAAATCTGGAGATAAGGGTTCCAAATCACCAGAAAGAACTTACACCTCTTGGGGGACCCTCTTGCATCCCTCACCTCCCAGGATGCCAGTAAATGAATCTGATTCCTCCAATGCCAATAAGCCGTCGTGTCTGATACTGTCCAATACTGTAAAATGAATTTTTTTGCTACAAGGGCCAGTTTACGACACAGGAGAATAGCAAATCTATTCATATTAATAAAGGCCTTTGGAACGTCTAAAAGCAACTCTTCCACTGATCCGCCTATATCGTGAGCCAAAAGCCAACTCAAAAATCTTTTAATTTGCTTCCAAAAGAGTTTAACTTTCGGGCATCTTCAAAAAGCATGTGCAATAGTGTGAATGGACTGTGTACATTTGAGACAATTATATTCTCCCCTTGCCCCCACATGCGCCAGTTGTGCCCCAGCCATATATGCTCTAAGCACTACCTTATACCCACATTCCCTTAGTCTTGCATCTTTAGTCAACACAGGAATACTTCTGATTGTGGCAGCAACATCCCAGGTCCCTATAGCCAACCCTAGCTCCTCCGCCCATTTGGTTTTCAAATAGGAAAAATCCCTCTCTGGGTCTCCCTTTAAAAGGGCCTTACGCAAGTTCGATACTGAGAATCCTAAATCTGAGACCTCTTGAAAAAAATCCCTAACTCGAGAACCCAAAGGAACCTGCAGACCAGACTTATCTAGGGCAGAAATATAATGTCTAATCTGTGCAAATTCAAAACGATTACCCCATGAAACCCCCACCCTTTCCTGGAGCTGCACAAAGTTTATCACTTCTCTCTCTTTTGACAATAAATGTTCCAGCCTAACTATGCCCTGTTGTTCCCATAATTGAAAAGTAGGATTATCTATCCCCGGTTGAAAAGCTGTATTGCCCCTCAAGAGCAGCTGGTCCGATACACATGCATTGGCCCCCAGTTTATTCACAATCACCCTCCAGACAACCTGCATTGAGTTCGGCAATACATTCTCCTTCAAAGGATCCAGTATTTGGGCTCTCCCAAGATGCAGCAACGAATAAAAATCGTAAGGAGCATAAAGTGCCCTCTCCAGTTCTATCAGTGTATACACCTGTGTCAGTCCAAACCAATCTCCTAAATGCCTCAATAAACATGCCCACTTATAATGTTTTAGGTCTGGAAGCCCTCCCCCACCTTGGCTCTAAGAACCCCGCAGCATATCCATTCTAAGTTTCTTCTTTTTGCCTGCCCAGCAGAATTTACTAAATAATCTGTACGCCTTTCTCAAATCTTTCTGCAATAATCTCAATGGCAGACTTTGAAGTACATATAACCATCGGGGGAATATAACCATTCCTTGTCATCAGCAGCAGATGAATCCATTAACTGATGGGTTGTATCCGCCTACCAGCAGGTGGAGATAGAGAACACTGAAAAACCATAGTGCCTCTTGGACGGCTAGCCTCAACTGCCTTCAGTATTTCTCTATCTCCCAGCAGGTGTGGACGTAGCTTGATCAGCTCCTGGATTTCAGACTGCCTGTGCTTTGCCAGTTGAGCAGGGGTGTTGTGGCTGGTGGTGCCCACTTTAAAGGCATATAGGTTCACCCTTTCCCTGCCTTACCCATTCCCCCCACCTCCCGGAGTCCCTCTGTTGCTGCCTGCCTCCAACTTTCCTCACAGCGTAAAAAAAAAAAAAGCGCGCTTTTACTGCATGGCTGTTCTGAGACTTTTTCCAGTGATTCTGGTTCTGTGCAGCTTGACCGGAGCTCGTTGACTCGGTCCTCTGAGGTGAGAGTGGTGCCCAGCTCCTCCGGGGAGGTCCCACGGACACCGTTCCAATCGGGGTAAGTTTTGGCGTGAAGCCGCCATTTTATTGCTATATTCCCGTCCTGTCGGATGATGGCTGCTGAAGGAGTTAAGCGCTGCTCCCATTGTGGTAAACGCAGATCAGCAGCGGGGCTGTGTAAAATGTGCTCCTTAGACGCTCTCGTTGGTATGATCATGGCGAGCGATGTTTCTTCCCGCTCGATGCAGCTGGCAGCGGGCGCCATTTTGGAAGCGTCGCATGTCTCGACCCTCGCGGTTGCGGTGAGTGCAGGGGGATGCCTCGTTTAGAGGTTGCCAGAGGAGCTCCTACATCCGTTTCTCCTAATTCGGAGGCGGAGGGTCAGGGTGAATTTTTCTCCACTGAGTTTGTGCTTTTAATACATAAGGCTTTTATGCTGAAAAGAGCGCTGCCGCAGGTGTCTGATACTGCGTTGCATCCTGGCTTCCCTCCGGGTGTTTATGCCCTGGGGATGACTTCAGAGGTTATTTCCTCCCCCCAGCGTTGGAAACAGCTAAACATTCTAAAGTTGCGCTTATCCTCCCCCCCCCCCCCCCCCCCCCCGGTGTCAGGCTGTGGAGAGTCTGAGGGATCTGGCAGGCCCTCAGGGACGGATGATCCAGAGGAGGGTGCCTTTTTGCCACTGGATTTGGATGATCCCAGTGCGGTCCGGATTTTCCACTGCGACGAGCTGCCAGCTCTCATTACTGACGCCTTGCAGGCCCTCTCGATTGATGATCCTGCTGAAGGCGAGGCCTCCTCTGTTAATCTTAGGATGGTGGGTACTAAGAAGCCTACTCAGTCATTTCCAGTGCATGACTCCATCCAAGAGCTTATTTCTGCTCAATGGTCTGACCCTGATGGGCCTTTGAAAGTGGCCAGGGCTATGGGTCAGCTTTACCCTCTGTGTGAGGAGCACTTGGCCCCTTTGGGGATGCCTAAAGTGGATGCATTGGTCAAGGCGGTGACAAAAAAGACCACTCTCCCAGTAGAGGGAGGGGTCGCTTTGAAAGACATGCAGGACTGGCAGCTGGAGTCATCTCTGAAGCGGACCTTTGAAATTGCGGGCCTTGCCTTGAGGGTGTCTATTTGCAGTTCCTATGCAGCCCAGGCATGCCTTTCCTGGCTACAGCAGGTGCTGGAACAGCCCACCGATGGTGCGGGCCCCCTTTCTGAGGTGGCCCCACGGATGGAGTCGGCCCTGTCATTTTTGGCTGACGCCCTTTATGATCTGGTCAGAGCTTCGGCTAAACAGATGTCTGTGGCAGTGTCCACCCGCCGCCGCCTTTGGCGGCGGCATTGGGCAGCTGACATGGCTTCTAAGCAAAGACTGGTGAGGCTACCCTTTCGGGGCCTCCTGTTATTTGGAGAGGAATTGTAGAAGATTGTTTTTTTTAATTATTATTTCTTTATTCATATATTTCCATATATCGTTTTTTTAAATTATTATTTCTTTATTCATATATTTCCATATATCATCACAATACGTGAATATGCAATCGGCATTTATACAAAAGGCAAAAATAAAGAGAAATATCATTAACTGCCTTTCTGTCCACAAGTTTAGGAAATTTTGGAATCCAAGAATTTAGAATTTAAAGTAAAACATATAGCAATAATTAAGGACTAGTGGTTGCAACCTCTGGTTCAGACCCCAGCCTGCATTTAGGGAGGGCACACAACATTCAATTCCACTCTAGCATCTAGAAATTGTTTTAACTGTTTTGGGTCTACAAATTGAAACTGTTTACCCTCAAGCATTACATTACAATAACAAGGAAAACGTAATATAAAAGTTGCTCCCAGTGCTACCACCCTAGGGCGGAGATAAGACGGAGGGAGAAGATTGTGAAAGACCTGGGGGAATCTAAACCCCAGCGGTTACCTGAGGATAGGCCGAGGCCTTCTTCCAAGGGTTCTGTGTTTCCCTCCTCTTCCAGACCTCGTTTCCATGAAGCTCGCAGGTATCGCCCGGGGCGCTCTGCTGGGTTTTCTCAACGTGTCTGTTTTCAGCAGAGGAACTCCTTTCGCTCGGACAAACGTTCCGTAGGGGCCGGTTCAAGGCCAGGAGTTCAGAGGCATCCTCCACAATGATGGGATGCCGGTCCAATCCTCCTTGCCTGCAATAGGAGGACGTCTTTCCCTCTTTCTAGAGGAGTGGACCAAGATTAACTCAGATCAGTGGGTCCTGGACCTGATCAGAGAAGGTTACTGACTGGAATTCAGTGCCCTGGTAAGAGACGTATTTGTGGAGTCCCGATGCGGCAGTGCCGTAAAACGGGCGGCGGTAGAGGAGACCTTACAAGTCTTGCTGCACCTCGGAGCGGTGATCCCAGTGCCTCCCGCCAAACGCGGCTGCGGACGCTATTCCATTTATTTTGTCGTGCCTCGAAAAGGCGGGTCTTTCAGACCGATCCTCGACTTACGAAGAGTCAACAAGGCTGGAATTCAGTGCCCTGGTAAGAGACGTATTTGTGGAGTCCCGATGCGGCACTGCCGTAAAACGGGCGGCGGTAGAGGAGACCTTACAAGTCTTGCTGCACCTCGGAGCGGTGATCCCAGTGCCTCCCGCCAAACGCGGCTGCGGACGCTATTCCATTTATTTTGTCGTGCCTCGAAAAGGCGGGTCTTTCAGACCGATCCTCGACTTACGAAGAGTCAACAAGGCTCTCAAGAGTACGACATTTTCGCATGGAAACCTTGTGCTCCGTCATTGTGGTGGTACAGCCAGGAGAGTTTCTCACGTCTCTGGACCTAAAAGAAGCTTATTTGCACATTCCTATCTGGCCTCCACCCCAGCGGTTCCTCCGCTTTGCAGTGTTGGGAAAGCATTTCCAGTTTCAGGCCTTGCCTTTCGGCCTAGCCACAGCTCCCCGTACCTTTTCCAAGGTAATGGTGGTAGTAGCTGCCTGTCTCAGGCGAGAGGGTATCAGAGTTCACCCTTATCTCGACGACTGGCTCATCGGTGCGGATTCGGCTACCGAGAGTCGTTTTGCCACTGCCAGAGTGATGGGGGTCCTGCAGGTGCTAGGCTGGGTTGTCAATATACAGAAAAGTCACCTGACCCCCTCTCAGTCTCTCGAGTATTTGGGGGTCCGGTTCGACACGGCACCGGGGTTTGTCTTTCTCCCCGACCAAAGGCGGTGCAAGCTTCAGAATCAGGTCCGTCTGCGGATGCCTCGCCCGCGAGCTTGGGACTTTGTCCAGCTGCTGGGGTCGATGACGGCCACCTTGGAAGTGGTTCCTTGGGCGAGAGTGCCTATGAGGCCTCTGCAGATTGCCCTGCTTCAACAGTGGTCTCCGATGTCCCAGGAATATCAACGCAGACTAACGTTGCTCCCTGTGTCCCGGCTCAATATGGAGTGGTGGCTCTCTGACAGGATGCTGCGCCAAGGAATGCCTCTTGCGCTTCCTTCTTGGTGCCTGGTGATAACAGATGCCAGCGTTCTAGGCATTGCCAGGGAAGCTATGCTCAGGGTCTGTGGACACCCGTGGAAGCGGGGTGGTCCATCAATCGCTTGGAACAGAGAGCGATATTCCAGGCTCTTATGGCCTTTCAAAAGACTCTGCTTGCTGTCCGGGTTCTGTCAGACAACACAACAGCGGTGGCATACATAAATCGTCAGGGAGGCACTCAGTGCAGGGCCCTGGCCGCGGAGGCCGCGCAGATTTGCCACTGGGCCGAGCTTCACCTGCAGCTTCTGTCAGCAGCTCACATAGCAGTTCAGAGCAACGTGCAATCCGATTTTCTCAGCAGGCATCAAATCGACCCGGCGGAATGGGAAGTGGCAGAAGAAGTTTTTCTTCAGATTTGTGCCAAATGGGGGACTCCCGGAATGGATCTAATGGCATCAAGTGCAAACGCCAAGGTACCTCGCTTTTTCAGCAGAAGGAGAGATCCTCACTCGGCGGGGTTGGATGCTCTGGGTCAACCCTGGCCCTTGGAGCTCCTGTATGTGTTCCCTCCTTGGCCCTGATAGGGCGAGTCCTACTGCGGATTCGACAGCAGCAAGGTCTGGTGATTCTCATCGCTCCAGATTGGCCAAGGCGTCCGTGGTATGCAGATCTCCACCGGATGTTGGTGGACGCTTCGGTGCATTTGCCCCTGGAGCCGAACCTGTTGGCTCAGGGTTCGGTATCTATGGAGGATCCCTGCCGGTTTGGTCTTACAGCCTGGCTATTGAGAGGGCGCAATTGAGAGACAAGGGCTACTCCAACAAGGTCATCTCCACTCTCTTGCAGGCCCGCAAGCTGTCCACCTCCGCAGCTTATGCTCGGATCTGGCGCAAATTTGAGGCATGAGGTGTTTCAAAGGCGATCACACCCACGTGGGCTACAGTCTCGACGGTGCTGGACTTTTTGCAGGAGGGCTTACAAAAAGGCCTGGCTTACAATTCCCTGCAGGTGCAAGTGGCAGCATTATCATGCTATCGAGGGAAAGTCGCTGGCTTGTCCCTTGCTGCTTATCCGGACATTGCCCGATTTCTCAGAGGGGTGCTTAGGCTCCATCCTCCTGTCCGGTTGCCCTGTCCGGCCTGGAACCTGGGGCTGGTGTTGAAGGCTCTTCAGTGTTTGCCCTTCGAGCCGCTTAAGCGAGCTTTGCAGAAGGATGTGACTCTCAAGACAGTCTTTTTGGTGGCCATGACCTCGGCTAGACGCGTGTCTGAGCTGCAGGCGCTGTCCTTTCGGGACCCTTTTCTACAATTTTCGGAGTCCAGAGTAACGGTACGTACAGTGCCTTCCTTCCTGCCTAAAGTGGTTTCAGCATTTCACCTGAACCAGCCCATTTTTCTTCCTTCCTTTTCTAGGGAAGAGTTCCCAGACTCCTTTGGGCAGTTACATCTTCTGGATGTCCGCAGGGCGTTGTTGCAGTATCTACAGATGTCATAACCTTCTTGTCTTGTTGTCAGGTCCTCAGCGTGGAGGCCTGGCGTCTAAGGCCACTATAGCCCGTTGGCTCAAGGAAGTCATTTTTGCTGCATATCTGCTTTCAGGTCGGTCTCCGCCTGAAGCGTTTAAGGCGCATTCCATGAGAGCCATCTCCTCGTGGGCTGAAACGTGTGCACTCTCTCTTCAAGAGATCTGTAGCGCAGCTACTTGGACTTCTCAGCTTTCTTTTGCCCGGCATTACAGGCTGGAGTTTGCAGCAAAGCAGGGCGCTGTTTTTGGAGCTCAAGTATTTGCTCGTGGTGTGGCCTGTTCCCACCCTAAGTCAGGATTGCATTTGTATATCCCATCAGTTAATGGATTCATCTGCTGCTGATGACAAGGAAGGGAAAATTAGGTTCTTACCTTGATAATTGTCTTTCCTTTAGTCACGGCAGATGAATCCATGATCCCTCCCTGTCTGACTTTGTTTTTTGTTCAGATCTTTCATGCAGATATAAATCTGATTGGGAGCAGTTGGAAAACAGTTATCAGAATTTCAGCATGATGTTGTACTACAGGAGGTGGAGATTGTCCCTCCTTTGATGCTCCTGTTATGGGGCGATTGTTCGCTGTGAGGAAAGTTTATGTTATTGTATATCTTTATGGTTCACTCTGCTTTGGAAATCTCAAATACTGAAGGCAGTTGGGGCTAGCCGTCCTAGAGGCACTGTGGTCTTTCAGTGTTCTCTATCTCCACCTGCTGGTAGGCAGATACAACCCATCAGTTAATGGATTCATCTGCTGTGACTAAAGGAAAGAAAATTACCAAGGTAAGAACCTAATTTTCCCATTTTGATAATTAGGTACCAAGCCCAGATTTGGGACTGGAGAATAGAGTAAGAGCACAAATAAGAGATATAGATAGTAAATACTCCAAATTTCCAGTGTGTAGGAAGCAAGAAAATCAGAGTTTTAAACTGTATTTACTACTACTACTACTACTACTACTACTACTACTATTAAACATTTCTATAGCGCTACTAGACTTACGCAGCGCTGTACAAATTAACATGAAAAGACAGTCCCTGCTCAACAGAGCTTACAATCTAAATTGGACAGACGAACAGACAGCTAGGGGTGGGGAAATATCATCCTCCTCTCAGTACCCTTCTCCACCACCGCCAATTTCCAGGAAATAGTAATGTTCACCTCTATCAATTTAAAATTGTACTCTTTATTCTGTTAGCTTTTATCTATCACAGTCCTTGACATTTGGGACAATCTTATCGAAATGGCTTCCCCAGGGAAATTTAATTACAAACTGGTTATAATATGGTCTCTCTGTGTCATGGTACTTGGACAGATACTGTGTTCCCTAAGTAAAGAATATTAAATGCAGTTAAAACTAAAGCTAGTTTTTCTTCAGTCCCTGAGTGTTAGATGAAGCTATCAAAGGGTGATTTCCCCAAAGAGCACAAAGAATATTGTTCTAGCCTTACTATCTGTATGGTACACATGAAAAACTTCTGATCGTGCCTTACTATTTTTGTTTTTATGTGTTTATTTAATTTTAATTTTTCTTTTGACAGAGAATCATGGCTATCCTGTTTGCTGCTGTTGCCAGAGGCACCACTATCCTTGCCAAACATGCCTGGTGTGGAGGGAACTTTCTAGAAGTGACAGAACAGATCCTAGCCAAGATTCCCTCTGAAAACAACAAACTTACATATTCCCATGGAAAGTGAGTGACCACACCCTTCTGTGGTAGCACTGCTGTAGAATATTATTGTATCTGTTTATTGATATGTCTGCCAGTGTACTAGGCACCATACAAGATTATTCATATAGTTGCACCGACACTACCATGAAGAGCTTCCTGTCCTTGGGAAGAAGGGAGGAAGAGTGGTGGGGTGAAGAGGGAGGAATGGATATGGGGTTTTCTATGTCAGTGCTTCACCATGGCACTACTAGCCAAATATGAATTTATTGGATGTTGGGGGAAGAGGATGCAAACATCTATTGTGGTATCTCTGTCCTGGATTGTAACTTTAGAAACTTTGTTATTGAACATTTCCTCCTGATCACAATTCAGTTGCCACTGTGGGTTTGTAAAAATACCCCATTTAGCTGAGAAGCTCCATCTTCCCTAATTTGATCTGTGTTGAAACTTAAAACTGTTGTTACAGCAACATCATAAAGCATTCTCGATAGCAGGCCAGCTGCGGGAGGAGGATGTGACACTGTTTTGTGAAGAAGATAGCCGATTATAATAATACTTAGCCTACAGGGTTTTTAATATTTTCAATATAAAATTATGTACATACTGTCCAATTAATGTGGGGATGATGAGTTAAGACTCTTCACCCTGTCTTCTGTATTCACTTAGGGACCCTTTTACAAAACGGTGGGAGGGCTAACGCGTAGGTAGTGTGTGCCAATTCGGTACTACCGCTGGGGTAGCGCATGCGCCCAATGGTAATTCCGAGTTTGGTGCACGCCAAATCCTGCAGTAGAAAACTTCTTCTATTTTCTACCGCGGGGGGTGTTCCCAGCAGTAATTGGTTATGCAGCCATGTTGGCACACGCTTGCATGGTTACTGCGTGGGTAGTGCTTGAGCCCTTACTGCTAAGTCAGTGGCTGGCGATAAGAGCTCAGGCTGTAAATAGGCGTTCACTAGTTTTAATTTTTGCGCATGCCCATTTCCCTGCCCATTAAAAAAAAATGGCCTTTTTTCCTAGCTGCAGTAGAAAGTGGCCCAGTGCATGCCCACACTACCACAGGCCCCTTTTTACTGCAGTTTTGTAAAAGGACCCCTTAATGCCATCATTGTATATGTTTGTTCCTCCTGTAAGATTTCTGGTGAGTCCTTACTGTCATGGGTAGATTACAGATATAAAACCATGAATGCAGTAGTAATCAAAAATACATTATAGGATAAAATGTTATTTTATGCTCATATCTTTCTTAATACTTTTTCTTGGTTTCCTTCATGCGTGTCCTTTCACCTTTCCATGCATTTTGTTTGGTATATACAACTAACTACTTACTACATATACGGGAGAAGCCAGAACCCTTGCAGCAGCTATTTTACTGAGCCTACTGCTAGCAAATTGCATGTAGAGACTTACCTAGATTAGAGAGAGAGGATTCTTAGTTAAAGCTCACAGCGTGTGCTCATGAGGTTTTGACTTGAATGCTGACTGGAAGCATTCTTTTATGCTCATACTTTCTGTTCAGTGAATTCAGATGAGGGATGGAGGAGAGAAAAGAGTTGCCTTTCTGTTCTCCTTGTTTAGCTGAGATGCTGTAATGTCCTATGAGTGTTATATGAAGCTATCCAGCAGCAGGGCCGTAGAAGGCAGTAATCCAAGATTTTTAAGAGGCCGAGAGATTTCACATCTGCATTAAATGCTTGAATGAGCTGGAGCAGAGTTCAGGTTATTTTGGTTAATGATACAGAATGGAGAAAGGTATGGTGTTCAATAAAGAACATTCAAAGTGAATTCACCTGTTCATCAGCCCCTCCACCCCCCCCCCCCCCCCCCCCATTAGCTGTGTGTGGTTTCTAGATCATTTAAGAACATATCTCCAGCAGAACTGTTGCACTTTGTCTTCTTTCATAGCTAATTGAGGATTTTCCTCCATTTGAATTGTTTTCTCTTCCCCTTTCATAAGGCAACAGCTGTAATGACATCTTTTATAAGGGCTTGGAATTATTCAAAAATACATGTAGGCTGAATGTGTTTAATATAAAAAAACTAGTAAAAAAAGGCCCGTTTCTGGAGCCAATGAAACGGGCGCTAGCAAGGCTTTCCTGTGCCCCAGCCCCCCCCCCCCCCCCCCCGTTGTCGATGTGGGTGAATTGCTCCGCCTCCGCCCTCAACGTCATAACGTTTGACGCGAGGGCGGTGAATTGCTCCGCCTCCGCCCTCAACGTCATAACGTTTGACGCGAGGGCGGGGCCCAGAGACTGTGATTTTCGAGGCTTCAGAGCTTCGAACATACGAACCTTGGCTTCAGTGACGTCAGCAGCCAATAGAACATTGAGGGTGAGTTTTATATATATAGAAAACTATCACATCATATTCAATACTATCAAGTAAGAGAAGGGATTTCTCAAAAATGTGGAGAAAAGGCCTCAGTTAGTCCTGGAAACTCGAGCTTCAATATGCAGAAATCAAGCTTGCCAAGAACACATCAATGGTTATGAAAACTCCACTCCCTTTTAATCCAAAAATGCCATCTTCTACCTGAAACATTTTCTTCAAATTTTTAACAATACATTTTTATATATAAATAGAAAAATCACAAGTACGTAGCTTGTTTGAAAGAACTGCATGGGAGTATTAGAGTATTCCATAGATATCCTTCTCTTCTTGGGCATGAAAAAAGCAATTGCAATGGCAGTTATGAGATTGAACTCTTTCAGCTTCAAACTTCACATACTGGTAAAAGTCAAATACAGATTCCTGACAGAGGCCCTGCTTCGCCGAAGCTTCATCAGGGGAATGAACTGTTTAAAAGAACAACTGTATTAACCTTGAGAATACATAGTATAAATTTAAAAACATAAAAGATACTCGCAGTCCAAACTTTCACATCACTGCCATGCTCAGCATTCAGAATGGCTGCCAAGGCAAAAGGTGTGGCTATATATAGAAAAAGGTCAGTGTCAATTCAGATCCTTGAAGGGGTAAACACTTTTGAAAACGCAAGCACTTAAGTACCATATAAACTTAAGAAGCTTAGAAAAAAATTTTGCACTCCACTAACACATTCAGGCCATGTGGTTCGGATGAATGCAATTGAAAAATCCATTTCTGTTCTTTTCTGAGTAAGAGACGATGAAAATCTCCCCAAATTGGGTGCTGCAACTGTTCAGCTACTCAACATCTTAAGTCTTTGAAGGTATCATTACAGGAGGAGCAGTACTGTACTATTGAAGCCCATTTCGAGCCAAACAGCTTTTAGACATTCTATTCTGCCTTTGTAAAGTCCAAATTCTGATGTCTATGCAAGTGCTAGTTTATCCATGTCTAAAACACAAATAGTGCTTCTAATATAAGAACCTAGAAGTATAAGCTTGTCTCAGATTTAATTTTAATTATTTTCTTTAACAGTATTTTACTAATTTCAGAAAAACCTCATTCAAATGTTAAAAATAAAATTATATTGATTTTTTTTTAAACCACCGATTTTGTTTCCATCCTAAGAAAATTCTTCCAAAATTGAATAATACATTTGAAAGGAAATTAAAAGATCTCATCCACTAACAAGGACTCTCTGGCACAGATCCAGAAAAGTCTTCTGTTTTTTCTAGGGAGTGTCAGAAACATCTAGGAATGCCATGAAGCAAAACATCTTTTTCTTAAGAAAAAAAAATTGAGTCCAGTCTCTAAGAGCGAACAATACATGATGATGATTATACATTCCAGCTGTTATCCAGAACTGGCACATATTTGTATGCAAGATAAATTGGGGAGAGTGTTGCTAAAAAAAACTCACAGGTAAAACGTATCCTCTCTCTAATGCAGCATTTTTAAACTGGTGTATCGCAGCTGCTGTCCAGGTATGCCGCAGGAGTTCAACCAGCTTAATTTATGCCGGAACGGAGTAAGTTTTCTCGTCTCTAGCAGTCGGCAGCAGCAAGCATCAATTTATAACTTCTTGCTTCCACATAGGCAGGAAGCGTCGGAGAGAAGGCTCCGGGGTTGGTGTAAGCAGGCTGTATGAATCACTGCTCACTGCTGCCGACCACTAGAGACAAGAACATTTTTAGATGGTATACCAGGATGGTGGTGGGGGAATTAGAGAGAGACAAGGGGAGATGCCTGGTCATCAGCTGGAGAGGGGACAGCAGGGAGAGATGTTGGACTGTGTTTGGGGTGGAGAGATGGGAAGGTAAACACTGGACTATTTGTGGGGGTGGGGAAGAAGGTAAAATGCTGGGCCATGTGTGGGGGTGTGCCTTGACAATTGTAGCGCCGTGTGAATGTGCTGTGAGATGAAAAGGTTGAATATCTCTGCTCTAATACTATGTCTTGCATTCCTTTCACAGTTATTTGTTTCATTATATTTGCCAAGACAGGATCATTTACCTTTGTGTAACAGATGATGTAAGTATTTTGGATAATGTTCTTTGTATTGTACAAGGATTTTTATGTGTAGCTTGGCTCAACTTTCACATTTATTTACACTTGAAAATCTATTTATTGGGTCACCATCTATTCGTTGCAAACAGAATATTGCATCGATGTGCTGTGGTGATGGCAAAACTGATTCCATAGTGCTTTGTGGCCTCATTGCTGATCATTCGTATCACCACACTGCTCATCTTGCCTTGTCTTTTATGGCTTGTCCGTGTGATGACACACCTCAAAAGTTTAGCTTTTCAGTGGATAATTTGCATAGAGCAAGTGAGATCTGCATGCAAAATATGAAAATGCAATATTTAGTAAGACAGGGACTCAAAATAATCTTTTCCAATATCTTTTTGCTGTTACTCCTTCCAGGATTTTGAGCGCTCAAGAGCTTTTGGTTTCCTGAATGAAATCAAGAAGAGATTTCAAACCACGTATGGTTCCAGGGCACAGACAGCTCTTCCTTATGCTATGAACAGTGAATTCTCCAGTGTTCTGGCAGCACAAATGGTAGGAGGCTAGCCCACTTTAGAGGATATTAGGAAACATTTCCAGCTTTGGCATACTGTAGAAGTTATCTGAGCGCAACTAGCACTATTTCTGACCGAAGAACAAATCTTTCGATCGTTTAATCATAGAGGTATTGCCTCAAAAACCCCCGGCTATATAACAAAGAAAGCTCACGGGGGCTGGGCTGTTTCATCACTGGCAAACACCTCATATAGAAAATTTTTTTGATATTTTATACATATAACTAATCATTCTCATTCTCTTATTACTTTTCTTACGATATGAGGATATATATGCTATACAAAGTTCTAGACTTAGAAGCTATTTAGCTATTTAGCTTTATAGAAGTCCGGTAGTTTCTTTTTTCTTTTTTATTTGACGCTGAGCGCGACCACGACCAACGATGCCCAGCGTTTCGTTACCTGCCTCAGGGTCATATGGTCTGCGTCAATCTACAACAGAAAAATATGTTAATGAAAGCCTTACCCTCGACTGTATAAAAAAATACAGTACTTTCTTCTAAATCACCTCAGCTCAAAAATCAAACAGCTCCAACGGACCAGCTTAAAGAGAAAATGGCCTCTCAGGTTTAAATACCCTCTAGCGTCAGACGCCGGAAGTTGGCGTAGCCAATCAGCCTCTGCTCATTCAGTCTTATCAGGAAATAAAGCTCTCCAATCTTTTTTATTTTTTTATATATCTAATCATCAGCAAACATTCTATCTTGAAAGAAACATCAGAAAAGATATGCTTAATTCAAGAGGAAAAAGTCCTTAGTTTTAGAAAATGTCCCTCATTTTAGAAAATGTCCCTCATCTTCGGTCAGAAATAGTGCTAGTTGCGCTCAGATATCTCCTTCATTATTGTATTTGTTATATAAACAGTATAGGCAGGGGGAGATTGCCTTCCGTATCTATAGAATTGTTTGTTGAATACTGTAGAAGTTGCCATGTACTTGTTGGGATGTAATGCAAAAGTTGTATTGGGGGTCTATGGAGGGTATGATTTTACTCCTGGGAAATTCTGTACAAAATGTTTGGAAATTCTGCACTTAGTATTTTAAAATTCTGCAGGATTTTTTTTATTTTTTACACACGATCATTTTTATTGGTGAAAGGCAGCAGAATTTTAAGTATCTCATAGTTTAAGAACAATGAGTATCAATGCAATAATTATAAACTAAGATTTACATTTCAACAGTTCTGTACATAATTGACAAGATCTCATCCCCTCAAGCCAGATACTCTGCTCACCCCACAACAACAATAAACTGTTAATAATACAGTCTTCCTCCCTGTATTTCTACACCCCCCCCCCCCCCCCATCTATAAATCATCCTATGTCAATATACTCATATGAACATAAGAGTAGCCATACTGGGTCAGACCAATGGTCCATCTAGCCCAGTATCCTGTTTCCAACAGTGGTCAAGCCAGGTCACAAGTACCTGACAGAAACCCAAATTGTGGCAACACTTCATGCTACCAATCCCAGGGCAAGCAGTTGCTTCCCCATGTCAGTCTCAATAGCTGACTATGGACTTTTCCACCAGGAACTCGTCCAAACCTTTTTTAAACCCAGATATGCTAACCGTTACATCCTCCAGCAAAGAGTTCCAGAGTTTAACAATTTGTTGAGTGAAAAATTATTTCCTTCTATTTGTTTTAAAAGTATTTTCATACAACTTCTTGAGTGTCCCCTAGTCTGTGTACTTCTGGAACGATTAAAAAATCGATTTACTTCTATTCGTGCTGTACCACTCAGGATTTGTAGACCTCAGTCATATCTCTCCTCATCTGTCTCTTTTCCAAGCAGAAGAACCCTTACCTATTTAGCCTTTCCTCATATGAGAGGAGTTCCATCCCCTTTATCATTTTAGTCACTCTTCTTTGAATCTTTTCTAATTCCGTTATATCTTTTTTGAGATACGGTGACCAGAACTGAACGCAGTACTCAAGGTGATGTCGCACCATGGAGGGATAGAGAGGCATTATAGTATTTTCAGTCTTATTCACCATCCCTTTCCTAATATTTCCTAGCATCCTGTTTGCTTTTTTGGCCACCACCACACATTGAGCAGAAGATTCCATCATCATATCTACAATGACACCTAGATCGTTTTCTTGGTTGATGGACCCTAGCTTCAGATAACTGTGCTCTTATATCCTCATGTACATGCTGTATAACATTACCCTTCATTCCCCAAAACCACTGACAACTTAAAGCTTATTCATTAAAAATAGGCTATATCCTTAACAGTTCAAGAACTAGCCTCCTCCTCCCTTCCCCTCTCCCCCTTTGCAGGGATTAAATTTAAGGGGCCCAAATCAGTAAGAATTTACTGTTCCCTTTTGAAGGTGTGCCTTGCATCCTGTAATTCCAAAAGCATTAAAGTGTAAAAACTATTGCGCTAGGTCTAGTAGGAAAGTGAGGAGTCTTATGTCCAGTGCTGCAGTATGATCTTTGCTGCTCTGGCATTCCCCAGGAGCTGTCTCTGACCTTTGCCCTGCAGAACAATCCTCAAACAAAAGTCTCCAGTCAGTAAACTGTAGAATGCTGATACGATGACAAGTCAGTGTTTTTGTGCACGAGCTTTCTACAGATTGTAGGAAAACATTCTTAGCATTGCGTCAGGATGTATTGTCTGTGGGAACATCGTTTTTGCTAGCTTATAAGTGCTTAGTTATATGGAAGTGAAATATACTTTCTTTCAACCAGAGCAGCTTTCTTGGATGTGAAGATGATCACTATCTGATAGTATTAGCAAGTGACTAAGCTATAGTTTGGGGTATCTGGTGTGATTAGCCTTTCCTTAGTTTTCTTTTTGTTTTCCTCTTTAATTGACTTTCTTGTCATATTGCAACCCCTCCATTAGACATAGTGGTCTAAGAAGATTGGTTTGTTTTGGGTTTGTTTGTTTTTTTTGGTATCTGATACTGTTTCTTGCAGATTGCAGCCTTCCAAAGTTCCATAGGTTTCTGTGGAACTTTGGAAGGCTAAGTGCTTTGAAAATATGACTCATAGTGGTCTAAGAAGATTGGTTTGTTTTGGGGTTGTTTTTTTTTTTTTTTTTGGTATCTGATACTGTTTCTTGCAGCTTGCTTCCTTCCATTTTTCTGTAACAAGTAGTTTGACTTGTGTGTTTTATTTGATAACTAGTAAAAAAGCCCCGTTTCTGATGTAAATGAAACGGGGGCTAGCAAGGTTTTCTTCTGTGTGCATGTGGGAGTGTGTGTGTCCCTGCCCTCTGCCCTCTCTCCCTTCCCCTGTGCTCTCTGTCCCCTCCCCCCTCGGAGTCGAGTCCTTCAGTGTTAAGTTTCCTGCTGTGTTTGTGTTACGGAGATAGTGAGGGCTTCTGCCCTCTCTCCCCTCCCCCCTCTGAGTCCTTCACTGTTACAGAGAGAGCGATTTGATTTTGTGCTTTGCTGTGTTTTCCTTCACTGTTTGTGTTACAGAGAGAGCGAGGGCGGGGCAGACACTCATGGGGAAACCGGATATCTCTCCCCCTTCACACTTCCGGTTGGAGGCTTCATTTAGAACGTTGGTGGTGCCTTTTATATATAGAGATAATGAAAAATAAATGAGAGAGAAAAAAAACCTGAGCCTTCGGGTCTTCTGCGCACTTCTTAGCATCTGTGTTTAATAGCTAATATCTTCTTTTTTTTTTTACCATGGGATTTAGATGAGTCCTTGCGCACAGTTAGCCAAACATTTTTGAATAAGGTGCCCAAACTTACCATGCTTTATTACGTGAACCCCTGTTAGCCAGGTAACTCCTTAGCTAGGATGGGCAAATTCGGCTGTTTTCCTTGTTTTGCTTCTATTCTGGCAATTTCCTTAAAGGTAAATATGTTTCTTTCATTTGCAAAGCAGTAGAATATGTAAATTTTCTTCACAGATAAGTTACCTGAACACATCAAGCAGTCTTGATAGTAAAACAGTGACAATTTCTTGCATGTTTTTACTCGTTATTGGAGACTTACTGCTAGGTATTTCACTTTTCTTAATATCTGACTTTTTTTTTTTTGGGGGGGGGGGGGGCGGGGCAGTAGTGGTGGTGAGTACAGTTGTCACAGGTTGTTCATACTTCACAAGTGTCTTGAGTGCAATACCTGCCTGTTCCATTTGTAAAGATCAGCACAGTAGAACTTAATTTACATGGATCATATGGATAAGAGTGGCAAAGCAAGTTGGGAGTACCTTAAACCCTCCCTCCCTAGTGAACTCTAAAGGGTCCTTTTAATAAGCTGCAGTAAAAAGTAGCCTAAGTGTGTACTTAACGCAGGTTTTTCCCACTTGCTAAGGCCATGTTTACCGCAGCCATAAAATGCCCAGTCTTCTATTTTTTTTGTATTAATTGCCATGTATGTTGCCATTAGTGGGCAGCCATTAAAAAGAATTACCACATGAGCACTTACTGCCACCCATTTTTAGGTGGTAAGGGATCATGTGATATTGCTCTACTAACCAGTTAGCGCATGCTAATGTAGACACTCTAAATGTTTAGCACAGGAACGCCCTCTCTCTGTCTCCTGACACACACACTCAAAAAATTAAATAAAAATATTTGGTTAGCATACGCACATTTGGCAGTTACCGCAACACACCTGAGCGTATCCTGTATTACGCTATGTTAACACCTAACACAGCTTAGTGAAAGGACCTCTGATTTCTTAAGAAACAAAATGAAAAAAGAAATCAAAATAAAATGAGGGATTATCCCTCTTAATCTGCCCAGCAGCATTCTTTGTGCTGGTAGTGTCACTGTAATGAGCGTGCGCAGAGTAGAGACCCAGAGCTGCCACCTCCCTTCTAATCTGTCACATGAAGGCATGTGATCAGCAAGGGACAGGGGTGGGTAAGATCCTGATTAAACTTGCAGGCAGGATCCTCAGAACTTAGTTCTTATCTGCTGTTTTCATTGATCGGCCTTGTGTGTATTTAAAACCAAAAACAAACAAGTTTGGAAAGTGCAGCTTACACTGTGATAGTGGCATGTATCTCTTTCCTCTGATGACAGACTGACTTCTCTGTGTGAGAGATTCTTTGAGGAGGCTTGCAGTAAGTCTCTCTCATTAGGGTGGCATTCAGCTATGAATAGGGGATGTGTGTAGGGGCCGTGAAGTTGGTAGGAGTTAGTGTATGTGAGATGTGTATGTTTGTATCTGTTACTCCTGGGGAAATTCTGTGCAAAATTTGTGAAAATGTCACAATATTTTAAAGTCCTACATAGTTCATTTGTAGTGTTTTTGCACAGAATTGCTCCATCATAAGGCCTGAAATTCCCGCCTGCCTTTTCCCTCATGCTCCAGCCTCTTCAGTTTATCATTGTATCAAAACTTTTTGCACGGCCTGGCTGCCTGTGATCTTTTCCTTAGGAATAGGAAGAGTTAGTGGTTATGGAGGAATGGACAGACTGGATGGGCTGGGCCATGTGGCCTTTATCTGTCATGGTTCAATGTTTCACCAAAAATGGAGAGACATGATCAAACCAAGCACCCTCCCAGAATTCATTTTTCAGCTGTGTTAGGTACAATCTGTAGGTTCCCCCCCCCCCCCCCCCCCCAATCTGGCAGACCCAGATGAACAATATTATAGCAGTCTATGTGGGATAAAACCATGGATTGAATAACTACTTGAAAAAGACTAGGATCTAGTAACAGTTTAAGTCGTCGAAGCATCTTAACTTTGAAAAATGATTTTATGAATTGCACTGTTAATCTGTTGACCCATTGTCATGCCTGAATGAATCAGTACTCCCAATAATTTGATTTTGTTTGAGATAGGGACCGCCGCTCCAGCCAATTTCGGTAAAATTTGCGGTTGGGAGAGTAGTGAGTTCCCAAACCAAAAGAATATTAGTCTTATCAGGGTTAAATTTTCAAATTGAGCATACACATCCATACACATAATTTGCCAAAACCAGTACTCATAAGAGAAATATTGTGCATAAGAGAAATACTTAATCCCAGTGGTTTTAATATGTTTCCTATGTCGCCCAAATAAAAATTGGTGGTGCTGCAGATGCTATTCATAATGCAGTTTAAGTGGTTGTGGGGGGGGGGGGGGGGGGATCCAAACATTTGCCTGAATGAAAAACAGTACTGCCTTCCCTGTACTCAGTGAGGAATTGATGAGCCTCTAAATCATTTTTTGTGTGTTTCTTTGGGTATGTGCGCAACAGAGCCATGTCTCTGATTCCGCTCTTGTTAAACAGGTGGCCCTATGCTGTAGACACTATCCACACTGCCATCAATTGATTAAGAGGGATCAAAACCCCTTCCTGAAGAAAAAAAAATAATACAGTGCTTTTGGTATACACAGAGCAGTGCACACCAATGCGTGGGATAAACACAAAGGAATCCTGTTTAGAAGGAATGGATCCACGGAATCTTATAGAGATTGGGTGGCAAAACCAATGCTGGGCAGACTTCTATGGTCTGTGCCCTGATCGTGACTGAATAGATAAGGATGAGCTGGAGTGTAAATTTTAAGGGGCTTCGACGTTAGCTTCAGAACTTTTAGTACAAGAACAGTGCTGGGCAGATTTCTACAGTCTGTGCCCTGAAAATGGCAAGGACCCATCAAACTCGGGTATACATATAAAGTATTGCATATCATGTAAAATAAGTTTATCTTGTTGGGCAGACTGGATGGACCATACAGGTCTTTATCTGGCATCATTTACTATGTTACCAGGATCATAACAGAACACGGTTGATGATGTTGGTTTTCCAGTTCTCTTTTTTTTTTTTTTAATTTCTTTATTGATATTTTATAATATATCACAAAACAATGTGATTATGCAATCGGCATTCCATTAAACAGGAAATTCAAATACAATTTTAAGGAAAAAATGACAAATAGCCCTTCCGTCCACAAATAAAGAAAAATGATTCCAAGATTTAGAAAGTCTAATAATAGAGAAAAAATAGGAAAAAAGGAAACCTCACAGTTGCTTCCTCTGTATTCAAACCCCAGCCTGCTATTTGGGAAGGCATACAACATTCACTTCAACTCTAGCATCTAGGAAATCTTTAAGCTGTTTAGGATCCATAAATTGAAATTGCTTACCCTCAAGCATTATATTACAAATACAAGGAAAACGTAATACAAAATTTGCTCCTAAAGCTTCAACTCTGGGACGCAGTTCCAAAAAGGCCCTGCGTCTCATCTGTGTAGGCTTAGAGAGATCCAATTCTATCACCAACATATCACATTGAATTTGTATTCCATCATGGTATTCTGCAGCTGATACTGGTAGCAATGATGCAACATGTATCGTGAGAGGGGGCATAGTTTAGAGCAGTGATTCCCAGACCTGGTTCTTTTCAGGATATCCACAATTAATATTCATATGAGAAATTTGCATGCAGTGGCTGCAGTGCATGCAAATCTCTCTCATGAATATTCATTGTAGATATCCTGAAAACCTGGCTGGCTGGGGTTCCTCCAGGACCAGGTTTGGGAACCACTGGTTTAGAGGAACAGCTCCTGTATGGGGATAAAAAGCAGGGTACAAAATGACTGTCATCTCTCGGAATGAATTGCACGCTTTGTTGACATGGCTTTAGATTCGGACATTCACATCACACAAATATGGGAAAATTGTACTCTGGAACATTGCTGAAATGTTTTTTTTTTTTTCCCATACAAAGCAGGTAAATATCTAGAAGTAAATTATGGAATGTATACAGTCCCTTGTCATATCAGTTGTTGTACTTTAGATTCTTGGGTTAAGGTATGAAAAAGATGCTGGATACTTGAGCCACTTTCACATAAATATGAGAAGGGAATGTGATTGCCAAGTTAGTTCACTTGAATGCATGGAAATTGTATTGTTATTCACTTCATTGAACTAATATGTATTTTACAGCCATATGAGTTAAAAAAAAAAAAAAAAGAGCAAACTTGAAAAAGAAACAAAACTGAACAGCTATTCAGGCAGCTTGTTTTAATTTAATATGAAGCGAGTATTGCGTCCAATAAACTATTTAAGATGTGTATTAAATTAGTGTAAAGAAGGGGTACCTTTTTATAGTGTGTTTGTGTATTAATCCTTGTCTCCAGGTACTTGTAATAAGTTACACACACTAATTGAAGTAGGGAAAAAGTCCTACAAATCTTGCTATACTTAGTTACAACTTTGTAACTATTTACATTGTTGCTTCGTAAGTCGCATTGAGCCTGCCATGTGTGGGAAAGCGCGGGGTACAAATGTAATAAATTGCCTTTCCCTGAACTGAGAAGCGCATGAGCCTCTGAGTTCTTTATATATGTGTGTGTGTCTCAGCCATGTCTCTAACTTCTTTCTTGGGAAAGCATATTTCTTCCCAGATGTACTTGTAATGCACATTTCAATAATGCAGGATTTGCATCTTCTGTTTTAGAAACACCACTCTGAGAACAAGAGCACTGACCGTGTGACAGAAATCGAGGCGCAAGTGGATGAACTGAAAGGAATCATGGTCCGAAATATAGGTACAAGAACATTGCTCACTGCATGGGATACTAATAAAAAGGCCTGGAGGCCTGTGAGGTTAACATGGATACTTAGGGGGGTTGTCCTAAGAATATAAGCTTTGCCATACTGGGACAGGTTTGGATAATTTCCTAAAAGAAAAGTCCATAAGCCGCCATTAAGATGGACTTGGGAAAATTCACTGCTTATTCCTAGGATAAGCAACATAAAATCTGTTTTACTGTTCTGGGATCTTGCCAAGTACTTGACCACTGTTAGAAACAGGATACTGGGCTTGATGGACCTTTGATCTGTCTGAGTATGGCAGCACTTATGTTCTTACACTGGGGACTTCGGGGTCTCTGGCAGGGCTGGTGTGCAGTTTGATGCAGGAGAGCGTGGTATGGGTGCCATTTTGTCAGGGCCAACTGGCAGTGAGGAACAGCCTGTTGTCTGATCATGTGCGGAGCACAGCCTCGGTGCCCGACAATGCATTCAGTTGCATCAGGATCTTTGTTTTATATTGCTCTTACATCAGACTTATTTACTAAAGCAGGGACAGTCAGAGTTGCTGCAGTGTGCTCCATTTTCTCACCCCGCTGCCCCTCCTGCTCCTAAGAGATCTCATTTAGACCTCCAGGAGTAAGCTGATCTCTCCTTATCTGATGTGGCCTTGGTCTATTCAGAGGAGTCCTTAGAGAAGGGAGAACTTCCTCCCGAGGAGGGGGATGATCCAAAAGTACCAAGCTCATTACATAAAGAGGAGCTTGGTTCTTTCTTTTTTTTTTTAATACCTATGGTTTAATTGAAGAATAATTTTATGGAACAAATACAATGAACAGATTAAAGAAGAAATAACACTTCCAATATAGTACACCAAATCCCTCCCAAAGCCTCCCCACACCCAGTCCACAACAAGGTCTAGGAAATAGATCTATCTAAATAAGACTATTCTGGGCCAGAGATTAGAAAACTGTGTCTTTGGCTGCCTGAGAGCTGCCAAATGCTCCATAAGTGTTTTCCTGTGGTGCCATCTAGTGCTGAAATAACAAACCATACTGCATAAATACAGCACTTTAAGAGATTGCACAATTTCAAGTCCAGTTCCACATCAACTGGGATATAATTCAAAAGGCATAATTCTCTAGTAAAAATCAGAATTCATTCTGGCAGTTCCCATAAACTCTAGTTTGACATAGAACTAAAAGGTTACTACAGTTGGACAGTCCCACCAAATATGTGAAAGTGAACCAATATTGCCACTTTGTCCCCAACAGTTGAGGTCCGCCTTAAGGCCTTTCTTGACTAAAAATTGTGGAGTAGTATACCAACACGTTGATAGTCTTAGTCTGTTTTCTTTAATTATAGCTGAAATCGAACAAATTTTTTAGTTTTTTAACAATATCAGTACAAGCGTTATCAGAGGTATTTCATCTCTAGATCCTTCCCTCACATGATCTTAAATGGTAGTTTAACAAACTTATATTTTCTAGCTATTTTACATAAACTAGAAATCAGCCATTTAGAACAATCCGGCTGAGACCAGAATACCTCCAGTGGACTCCTATCGCTAGTAATCGCTGCTTTATACAACCCTGTAGTAAGACAGTGTCTAAGATGGAGATATAAATAAAAGTCACCGCAAAAGATTTCAGTTGCCTATCATCAAATAATTGCCCCAAAAATCGAAGACCTCTATCCTCCTGTCCCTGGAAAGAGTATTCATAAATTGGAGTATCTCCATCTAACATCAAAGAGAGAGGTGTCTAACATGATCTTCACTGCCTCCCAAATCCCCCAGATGCAGTGTGACGCCACAATTTAATTTCATAATGTGTTTTAAAAGGGATTCATAATATTGGCATACCAGGATGCATGCTAGAAGGCCCATGGAATCCCATAAAGAGGTACTTTACCTGCATATAATTTTTGCTCAATCTGTCCAAAGGGTTTAAGCTGCCCCCTTGATTTCCATTCCCAAACATGGAGCAATTGCACTGCCATGTAATATGTTCTCAAATTGGGAACTCCCAACCCTCCTAATTCTTTATGATACAAAAGTATCGTCCAAGCTATCCTCGCCAAATAAATTGTACAAACAATCTTTGCCATTGTCTCAAGAGTCTTAGAGTTTGTTGGAATTTCAGCAACTGAAATAAATATAAAAATCGTGGAAAGACATTCATTTATAGAATTGTCACTCTATCCAACCAAGGGTATGGTCCTCCATTCCATTCCCTGAGGTCAACCTGAATCTCTTGTACAAGAGGTAGATAATTCAGTTGATCAACAGAAGGGGCTACTTTTAACTCCTAAGTATTTAAGTGGCAAGTCACCCATTTGAAGGGAAAGTTGGCTTTCAAGGCATCAACCAAACTCTTCTCCAAAGATAAATTAAGCACTTCTGTTTTGTCTTAAACCCAGAAACGTTCCCATAAAACTTAATCTCTTCAATCGGAATGGGAAGGGTTGTATGTGGCTGAGTAAGAAACAAAATGGCATCATTGGTAAATATTATCTTATGGACATCATGTCCTATAAGGACACATTTTTATGTTTGAGAGCTCTCGAATGCATTGTGCAAAAGGCTCCATCACTAGAGCAAACAATAATGGTGAGAGCGGTCATCCCTGTCTGGTCCCTCTGCCCAGAGGAAATGTAGATGTATACCTCCCATTTATTTTGATACAGACCAAAGGATTAGAATATAGAGCTGATAACCAGGAACAGAACCCTTCTCCTACCTCAAATCTCTGTAAAGTAGCAAACATAAATGGCCAGTGTACCCGGTCAAAAGTCTTTTCTGCATCAATGGCTAACAACTAGGATCTTTCTAGAGCGTACCAACCATACTATATGGAGAATTCTTTTAACATTGTCCATCGTCTACTGCCCCATCACAAACCCTGCCTGAAGAATTGATTACCCTTGGCATCCGTGGAGCTAACCTGTTAGCAACTAACTTAGAAGTGTCTAAGTCTACATTTATCAGGGAGATATAGCGATAAGAACCACAGACAGCTGTATTCTGTGAAGTAAGAGAGCCCCCATCTCTTAAAGCATTAAAATATTTTGCTAACACTGGAGTCAACAAGGTCTTATAGAAGGTGTTGGAGACCCTATCCTAGCCTGGAGATTAACTAGCTGGAAGATTTTTAATAATGATGTCTACTTCATGAGAAGAGAGATCCATATCCTTGGCCTGTACCGCCTCGGGAAGATTAGGTACCTCCTCCTCCTTTATAGGGATGTCAGTAGCACATAATGACTTATAAAAATCTAAAAAGCAATTCTGTATTTGCTGCTCTTTTCCAGTTCTCCCTTGTTTCTAATTTTGAGGATCCAAGTTGAATCTGGTGCTCCCTAATCCTCCTCATCAACATGCGCCCAGATTTGTCACTATGCTCATAATATTATTGTTGGAACCTTCTCAATTTAAAGTATATATCAGGCAGTCAAATAGTGTGCAGCTCCATCCGCTATCTGTCTACCCATCTACGAGACTTTTGATACCTCAAGTCGACCTCTTCTATCTGGTTAATTAAGGATTGTTCTTTTTTGAGTCTGTCTTTTTTCTGGAACCCCACTTAATAGGAACCCACCCCCTCAATAACAGCTTTCAAGCCTTCCCACACAGAGGAGGCACTAACCTCTCGTGTATCACTGAACTCAAGATATTGAGTTAGCTTATGCTGCACCTCAGCCTACTTACCCTGTGATCCTGTACTGGGCTTTCATTGGGTCTCCAATATGCTCTACCCCTGGGGAAGTCCCTAAAATTAAAATCACAGTGTACCGGACCATGGTCTGACCATGATGGAGACTCTATACCAGCCCCTCCCCCCTAGGCTGTACACCCAGAAATCCATCTCCCAAGATTATATCCAGTCTGGTGTAACTATCATGTACAGTCGAGTAATAAGAGTTTCTCTGTAGAAAACTTAGGTCGCTGTACGTCCAGGAGCCCAACATTTTTCAAAAGCTGAGTATAAGCTCTTGGTGCCTCTGAATGCAGAGACTGATCTATCCCGTTTTGGAGAAATAGCAAAATTAAAGTCCCCTCCCACCAGTATTTGACCTTGCACCTTAGCCAGCAGGGCAGCATACACTCTCTGCCAAAAGAGTCTTGAGAATCAGAAGGGGCATATCCATTAACTAAGGTGACTCGTTTACCCAAAAATATCTTTCACCACCAGAAGAAACTTCCCATTGCTCTCTTGTACCGCCTCTATCACAGTAAATCTGAGTGAATTGAATAAGATAGAAACACCATTTCTCTTTGAACACATTTAAGTGAACAATTGAAGATTTAGGTGTAATGCTTGTAATGCAAAAGCCGTTCACCTTTTTTATTAAAATGTGTTTCTTGGATAAACACTACATTCAGTTTCAGTCAAGCAAGTTCTTTATATAATAAACTTCTTTTGCGTGCTGAGCTGAGCCCTCTCACATTGAAAGTACCCACCCTAATGTGCAAATTACTCATGAATCATCAATTTTAAAATATTGACTAAAAATATGAATGACTAGCACTAAAGGCCTGTTAAATACACAATCCCTCCCCATTTTGTTCACACCATCCCCCCCCTCTTGTCCACCCCCCAAACTCTGTGTCCTGCCATTCTCTGATGCAATTTCCTGTTTCCGTGAGGGTGGGACACTGAGAGGGAAAGGAAGGCTGGAGGCGAACCTGCTTCTTTCACTGCCACCGCTGCTGCGACTTGAGGTAAAATAAAATTTTTAAACGCAGGTCGGCAGGAAGGAAAGGAGGGCTGTTGTGGGAAGCTATGGTCAGGAAGGTGATGGCTGGGGTTGGAATTGGAACTCGGGGACTGAAAAGGGGGCAGGTTGGGGCGAGTCACTGGACATGGATGGGAGGGGTGGTCAGAGGAGAATCACTGGACATGGATAGGAGGGGAGGACAGCGGAGAGAGAGGAGAAATCGGACATTGATGGGAGGGAGGGCAGAAGAGAATCGCTGGACATGGATGGTAGGGGAGAGGGTAGAGAAATCGCTGGACATGGAGGGAAGGCAGGGGAGAGAGGAGAGTTGCTGGACATGGATGAATGGAGGGGAAGGCAGGGGAGAGTTGCTGGACATGGATAGAGGGAAGGGCAGGGGAGAGAGGAGAGTTGCTGAACATGGATGGATGGAGGAGAGAGCAGGAAAAATGCTGGACATGGATGGAGGGGAGGGCAGGGAAGAGAGGAGAAATGTTGGACAGGGATGGAGGCAAGGAAAGACAGAGAAAGAAGATGCACACAGATGGAGGGGAAGGGAGAGAGGAGAAATGCTGGATATGGATGGAGGGGAGGAAAGACAGGAAGTAGATGCACATGGATGGAGGAGAGAGGAGAAATGCTGGACATGGATGGAGGGGAGGGCAGGGAAGAGAGGAGAAATGTTGGACAGGGATGGAGGCAAAGAAAGAAAGAGAAAGGAGATGCACATGGATGGAGGGGACAGGAGAAAGGAGAAATGCTGGATATGGATGGAGGGGAGGGAAGACAGAGGAAGTAGGTGCACATGGATGGAGGCGAGAGGAGAAATTCTGGACATGGATGGAGGGGAGAGAAGACAGGAGGAGATGAACATGGATGGAGGGATGGAGAGAGAAGAGAAATGCTGGACATGGAGGAGAGGAAGGAGATGCATACGGATGGGAGGGGAGGGAAGAAAGAGGAAGGAGATGCATACTGACGAAGATGAGGGAAAGGGAAAAGAGGAGAAAAACTGCACATGGAGGGGAGAGGAGAAATTCTGGACATGGATGGAGGGGGAGGGAAGAGAGAGGAAGTGAGATGAACATGGATGGAGGGGGAGGAGAGAGAGGGGAAATGCTGGACATGGATGGAGGGGGGGAGAGGAAAAATGCTGGACATGGATGGAGGAGAGGGAAGAAAGAGGAAGGAGATGCATACTGATTGCAGTTTTTTTACGAAGGGAATTGTTACAACCCAGATAGACTGTTACAGTAGTCGAGTCTTGTAGTGAATAAGGATAGGATGAGTGCATGGAATCATGATCGACAGACTGTTGGATTGAACATAGTGGTCTAAGTACAAAAAACCCTATCTTGCTTAAATGAGAAATTTTGAATGGAAAATGAAAGTTGGGAGTCCAATATTATACCTAGGTAATGGAAGGATTCAACCGGTTGGATAACAGAACTGAAAAATTAAGAGGCATACTGGGTTTAATAAGACCGCCCGTTTACCCAACAGGCTACTGTTTTCTGGGTATTAAGCACAAGCTTGTTGTTAGTGAGCCATTTCGAAGCCATATTCAAACAGTCTTGAAGAGGGGTGATAGAAGGAGAAAAAGGATTAGTAGGTCAAATCACTAAGATGTCATCTGCATACAGGTAGCATGAGATCTGAAAGGAATTGGATGAGTGTGGCAAGAGGGCTGAGAAAAAGATTAAGTAGCAGTAAGGAGAGGATAGAACCCTGTGGTACACTGCATGTCAAAGGTTGGGGAGAAGATGTGGAGGAAGGGGTGATGACTTGGAACAAACAGCCTGAAAGGATTGATGAAAACTAGGCCAAAACTGAGCCTATCCCACAAGTTCTGGAATAGTGGGAAGGACCAATGGAAAGAAAATTTAACAGGTAAGACCTAATTTCTTCATTTAAAATGAGTAAAGATGTGCAGTTTAGGAAACATGCTTTTTAAAAGTAGAGTGTTGAAGGCCACTGTGGTAATGGAGCTATCAGTGTTTTAATGAGACTTTATTTTATCAGTACAGAAGCACAAGGCAGAGCACCACCGATGTTTTCAGGTGTTTGTTCCATGTTGTCTGAGCTATGTTGTGGATATTGGTATAAACTTTATAAAATGATTGGGGGTACTAAACACAAAGTATTCCTCCCTGGAACATAGTGAAGGAGTTTGATATTAGGGGTGCTCAAGTACTCACTGCATCCACAGAGCTGGCATATAGGCCATGGAGCTTTCCATGTCTTACCATCCAGCGTATGACTGCTGCCATATTGGCTAAACCCAGAAATTTTTATTGTAGGCAAATGTTTATTAGTTGACCTCAAAGGAAGTCCTGTGACATGTCATATTTCAAAGAAAGTTTTGTCTGATCTGTACTTATGAAGAAATTTAAAAATGACTGACGTGAGACAGCATATTTGATGAACTTTGTGGTGCCTTTGATACCAGCAAAATTCAATTCTGTCTTGATTTTCTTCCTAGATTTGGTGGCGCAAAGAGGAGAAAAGTTAGAACTGCTCATAGACAAAACAGAAAATCTTGTGGATTCTGTAAGTATACAGAAATGGCTGTTGAGTATGGTGTTACGTGTAAAAAGTTTATAAAAAAGCATATTGAAAGCATATACGTATCTTGTAGCACCCATACCTCTACTTTGATAGGTGTAAAATAATGAGGCTGATAAGCAAATAAGCCCAGAAGTAGTTGTCTGTCTTGGTGAATAAAGCTGAGATATGTAGGTATCAACCCCAAAACAATTTTTTTTTATAGCACCATTTATGCATGCAGAATCCAGATGTGTTCCAGGTTTACAGGGACATGTGCATAGCAGGAGACTAAAGAAGCTAAAGACCACAAGATATGCCATAACTGGGTCAGATCAAAGGTCCATCAAGTCCAACATTTGGTCTGACGGTGATCACTCCTAGTCACTAGTACTGGCAGATTCCCACAGTCTACAATATATAGTTTATAAACTCTCTTCTTAGAATGTCTAATCCTTCTTCTTCTTTTTTTTTAAACAAAGAGGGGGTGTTCATTTAGTGTACTTTAAATCGATTTAATGAATTTATGTATTTGATTTGGATTTTGGATCTTCTTGCTCATTTTTTCCAAATCCAAGCTCAAAGCGAGTTACAAGCAGGATATCCAAGTAATTTTCTTGAAAAGACTGACAGGCTGGAGTGGTCTTCAACAACAACTCAGTGTAGTTAGCATGTAAGGACAGGGCCGGGCAGACTTCTATGGTCTGTGTCCCAGAAATGCTATAGAAAGACTATGATCAAGTGGTTTACATTACATTCATTGATAATGAGTGTGACAGTTGGGTAGACTGGATGGAAATCACTTATTATGTTGCTGTGTAAGTAGACTTAACCTAAATTGGACCAGAGGGCCAAGATCACAAGGAACATCAGTAGGAAAAATAGGATTTGAACTTTGACTTCTTTGGTTCTCAGTCTGCTACTCTAACCCCTAGACTGAAGATTAGCACACATTAAAAAGCTTTTATTAAAACAATGTGTGAAATGAACCTAAATGTCCAGAAATCAGGCAGACGCCCAAAGAAACCAAAACATTTTTGCCGTGAGTATATCCCTTCTTTAAATAAAGTCAAATATAGTAACTGCCCTGAACACATTATCTGACAAGAAATTCCACCTTAATTATGCATCAAGAGAGTATTTTTTCACACATATATTTCAAGTGTGTTAATTTCTTGGACTATCTCTTACTTTTGGTACTGTTTGAAAGGAAAAAACAGCTGTTCCACCTCACTCATTGTACAGACCCATCATATTTTCTCTCAGTGCTCTCTTCTGTAACCTGTTCTTCATAGGAAAGCCATTCCATCCCCTTTATCATTTTAGGTGCCCTTTTCAGTATCTTTCTAGTTTTTATTATATATTTATTTGAGATGGTGGACCAGAACTGCACATAGTATTCAGGTGCAGTGGAACAGTAGATTAATACAGAGGCATAATGATATTCTTTGTTTGTTTGTTTGTTCTTCCTTCCTTTCTTAATATTCCTAACTTTCTGTTTGCTTTCTTGACTGCTGTCACGCACTGAGCTGAGGATTTCAAAACGTTTGTCTGTTGTGATTCCAAGATCTTTTTCGTGGGTGGTAACTCTTAACAGAGCCCAACATTTTGAACCTGTGGTTGGGATTAAGTGCTGTTGAGTCGATGATGATTCATTGCGACCCATGGTAGTTGCATTATTTACATAGAACCCCCCCCCCCCCCCCCCAATCCCAACCTGGCCCTGATTTTAGGGACATCCTATATATGTATTTCTCATCCTTTTTGAAGCACAAAGCATACCTACATTAGCAAAAATGTAGTGCAGTAGTCTCTGTGGAGAAAGCAGTGTGAACATCGAGAGGACTTATATAACCAAATAAGAGTTGGGGAAGACAGAAGGCCTCCCCTCCCCCCAATCCCTAAATTTTAAAATGAAGAGAATAAGTGGAGACACACATGGACTAGTGACAACGGAACAGCATTCTAGTGACTTGTACTTCTGGGAGAGTCTGTGCCACTGTGCATTGCAGAATTTGCACAGAATTTCCCGTCTTGTGCAGATTTTGTTCAGTGACCAGGAGGCAGTGGTGACTCCTGCTGTTGATCTCCTTCCTCCTTCCCAACATGCAGGCACACATCTTCTCTTCGCAGCATCCATTCTTGTCCCTCTGGTCTCCTGTTAATTCCCTTCCCCCTCTCTCCCCATGGCACACCTGATGCACAGGCTCTCCCAGCCCAGCAATGATCACCACAAGCAAAAGAGGAGGAGAGGGGTTGCACGTGGGTTGTGTCCTCCTTTTGCTGCCTAGTGCTGAATGTAAAATTTGAACCATGGTATTCTGTGTGGTTCAAACGTTGCATTCAGCACCAAAGCAGCAGTGGATGAAGAAACAGCCCAGTGCGTAGCTAGTTTTCTCCTCTTCCACTTGTGGTGATCAGAGATATGCTGGGAGTGCTGTTAGGGTTATGCTGTATGTGAAGGTGTCAGGGGAGGGGGAGTGTGCAGCAAGAGTGGTCAGAGCTGGGTGTTTGTATGCCAAGAGGGGGGGGGGGGAGAAAAGGCTGGGAAGATGGAGGGTGGATATGTTGGCGGGATGGGTGTGTGGGGATGGTCATTGAGAGAGATCTGTGGAGGGTGGGTATGCTGCGGGAGTTTACAAAGAGCTTTGGGTGTGTGTGGGCGGGGGAGCAGCGTGGAAAGAGTAGCTTTAGAAAAAACTTCAGGGATGTGTATGTGTGGGTGGAAGAGGAATTTTAGAAAGTTTTATGGGAGGTATATACTGGGGGGAGATTTGAGAGAGCTGTAGGGATGTGTGTGCCCTGGCAGGGTTTTAGGAGGTATGTAGAGAGATGTGGTAGCCGTGTTAGTCTACTTTTAAAGGTAATCAAGAGAAATAGAGTAAAATAAAACATAGAAAAGAAAATAAGATACCTTTTTTATTGGACTAACAATACATTTTTTGATTAGGCGGTATGTAGAGAGAACTAGGTGATCTTGCTGGAAAAAGCGTGGGGTGGGGGGGGAGGGCGAGAAGAAGATCAGGGCCACCTAGAGACTGAATCTTGCCGCTCCCCCCCCCCCCCTCCCAGATCGCTGCTGCTACCTAAATACCTTGGCTGGCGGGGATCTCGAGGCCCCGCCAGCAGAAGACATCTTCATCCATCGCTGACTGCCTGCCTCTGCGGCTGCTTTTCCTCTTGGGGCATGCTCGGTTTCAAAACTGAGCATGTGCGCCTGAGAGGAAAAGCAGCTGCTCAGCAATGGGCAGAAGAGCAGTGCTGGAGGAAACTCCGGGTCCTCCCCAGCCTCCAAGGGGAGCCCAGCACCAGAGTTTTCTCTCTCCTTCTGTCGGGACGGGATCACTCTTGTCCTGTCAGGAGCGGGAGAGAGAGACCCCGGCGCCGGGGCCCCCCTTGGAGGCCTAGGCCAGGGGAATTCCCCTCCCCCCCCCCCCCCCCCCCTCAGCGGTCCTGAAGACTAGCTGGTGGGGTGTCCACCCTTAAAAGAGGCAGAGAATACTTGGGATTGAGCATGTCGAGGGGAGAGAGATGAAGCCTAGGAAGGAGGTTCGAGCTAGTAGGGAATGAGACTGCTCGGGGGTGTGGGTGGAGGTCAAGTCCGAGCATGGAGAGGGTTGGGGGGGATCATACCTGGGGCATGAAAGAGACTAGTCTTTATGATGGGAAGAAGGCTATACAACAAAATTAAACGAATAGAGTGCAGAGATTTTGCAGAATTCAAAAAAAGAATTGCATAGAATAATTATTTTTTCTACAGAATTCCTCCAGGAACGCTTTTGAAATTTAACTGATGTACCTATGTCAAAGCATAAGTGAATATGGTTTTGTATATGGATATAAAAGACTAGGGCGTCCTCAGTGTACAGGTAACCACTGCTGGTTTTGCTCCTCCCATCCATTACCCATCAATTTCCTCCGCCATCTCCATGGCCTCTCTGCTACTGAAGGATGTAGTCCAGATTTTCCAGTAACACTTCCTTGGGATTCAGATACAGTTTGCCTCATTGCACATAACTGACTCTTGCCGTGGGGGCCCCCTTTTTCATCCTTCTAGTGATCTGTACTTCACTTTCCACACTCTGTGTTCTCTCTCTAAATGTGGAAATACTGTTCACCTGAGCCCATTTCTCACTGTCTATGGACTTCTGCTTCTAGCTTCTAGCTTCTCACCGTCTCTGGCTCCTTTCAACTCTTAATCCTCCCCTTAGTTACTCACTATGAGCAGACCTCACCACCCTTGGATATTGGCTCTCTCCATATCTAGGAGAAAACAGAAATTTATGTAGTGCAGGCAGTTGACTTGATTAGTTACCTTGGCTTTGACATGTACATGGCAGAGCTAGTGCTTAGTGCATTCTTTCCCCATTTGGCAATTAAGCCAGAAACCTGAAGGGATCGAAGAATTCCCAGGAAGAGGAGGAGATGTTTGTGCAGTGTTTGTGCTTCACAAAGTAAGTCCCAGCTATCTTTGCCATGCATGATGTTCCTTAATTCTTCCATTCCAAGGCTCATGCTGTAGCTAAAAATGGATGACTGCACCTGTTCTCAGAAAAAGTATGCACATTTAGGAGGCAATTCTATAAATTACACAGCCAAACTAAGAGTTATTCTCTAAAGGCGCACCTAACTGGTTTGGCGAGTGATCGGTTGGGGTGCATGCCAGTGGGCACAGGTGCCTATAGACATGTATCTTACATAATCCTGTGTTACACGCTCCCTTGTTGCACTAACGTATCAACAGCTACATGTCTGTGGCAGGCATAACTGATGGCGCGTTATATTTTTGGTGTGCTAATGTTGGTTTGCGCTAGTGTTCTATAATGGAATCTTGGCACCAAGGTCTTGTTAGTAGAATTGGTGCTTAGCGTGTATCAGCGATGCACCAAAGTTGATACATAACTTCATAGAATGTTGGTGGTGTTGTCACAAGGTCTTGAGAGTAAGAGCCCAGGTGACTTTGTGGCACACTGGATTAGACAATTCTAGGTCCTGTAGAAATGAATGTAAAAGTTCCAGAGAGAAGCCTCTCCATGGACAGTTAACAGCATTATCATACAGTGCATTACATTGTATTAATTAATGTCTTCAACTTTCTTTTAGTCTGTGACATTCAAAACCACCAGCAGGAACCTTGCCAGAGCCATGTGCATGAAGAATCTAAAGCTCACTATTATCATTATCGTTGTAACCATTGTAAGTATTGTGCTGTGCGAGGGGCTTTAAATCCTTTTAACTGTTCATGATATAGCTAGGTATATAGATATATAAATAAGTATGACCTTTTTTAAATAAAGATTTTTGCATACTCACATAATCCTGGAATTGTCAGCTTTCTACTGATACAAAATATTTGACAAAATAAGCCCTGTTTCTCCTGGTTTTATTGCCATGATTTGTGTCAGATGGAGGTAGGAAACACTAATTTTCTTTGGCAGCCCTCCAGACTGGTCCAGACACTTGGGTTACTGACTTGGGAAAACTGACCTCAGAGAATCCTATATCTATGTTGTGCAGTCCTCATACTGCCAACCTCCAGCAAATGATAGATGTATGAAAGCCTTTGCAGTCTGTCCATGATCAGGTCAGGAGTCAATGATTGGGGGAAACATATTGTAAAGTCAATGGGCTGTTATAGCAGCTTCTTGTTATATATTGAGGCAGGATGTCTTGTTGGGTCCCTTCCTTGCCCTAGGGGGTGCCACGCCTGGGTCTCCCCTCCCTCCCTCCACCAGTGGTCCTCTTCCTCCCTCCCTTCTCCCTCCCCCTCCAGTGGTCCTCTTTCTCCCTCCCTTTCCAGTGGTCCTCTTCCTCCCTCCCTCCCTCTCCAGTGGTCCTCTTCCTCCCTCCCTCCTCCCTTCTCCCTCCTCCCTCCCTTCTCCCTCCTCCCTCCAGTGGTCCTCTTCCTCCCTCCCTTCTCCCTCCTGCCTCCAGTGGTCCTCTTCCTCCCTCCCTTCTCCCTCCTCCCGCCAGTGGTCCTCTTCCTTCCTACATTAGGTGTGTATCCCCATTATTCTATAACAGGGTTGTCCAACCTCAGTTCTCGAGGACCGCAGTCAAGTCAGGAGTTCAGGATTTCCCCAATGAATATGCATGAGATCTGTTTGCATGCACTGCCTCCATTGTATGCAAATAGATTTCATTCATATTCATTGGGGAAATCCTAAAAACCCCACCTGACAATGGCTGAGGTTGGACACCCTTGTTCTAAAACCACTCGCATTAATTTTAGGAACACCCCCATTTCTATGCTCCCTTTTTCAGATCCCATGCCTAAATGTATTCACATTAAATTTAATTAGTGTCAATAATTGCTTGTTAAAAAGCCAATTATTGTTGCTAATTATCTTAATTAAATTGCATGTGCAAATAGGACATGCACCCCAAATTTGTGCACAGACGTTTTGACGACTTTTACAGAATTACGGGGATTATGGAGGGTTAAGTGACTTGCCCAGAGTCACAAGTAGCTAGAGAAATCTCAGTATTTATATGTGGCTAGTGCTCAGGAATTCCCTTTTATTTGAAATCAAGGTTTGCTTCTGACTTTTAATTGAGCAGAAATACTGGCATGTTCTAGAAATGTTGCTGGCAATTGACATGTCCTCCTTTTCAGGTTGTCATCTACATCATTGTGTCAGCAGCATGTGGTGGACTCGCATGGCCGAGCTGTGTAAACAAGTAAAGAAAAAAAGAGAGAGAAATGCAGCCAGTCTCAATGTGTATGGAGAAAGAGAATCCAACGGATTTATAGGAGCAGAGCTTTAATAACCTGAAACTTCTGGGAATGCCTTTCTTTCACTATGGACAGAAGCTGCCCTACCTTCCCATTTTTCCGTCTATACAGGATTCTGATTTCTCTTTGCCTTACGACAATTTAAAAAAACAAGGTCCTCTCTAGAAATCCTTTCAAATACCACCTCATGGACCTGGAGCCTCAACAAAGCTATGGATTACTATTTTGGAAGAACATATGGCGTAAAGACACATTTTTCTTTTTAAATGACTGCCTGATCTTATTTTGATGGGACCCATTGGCATTTTACAAGTTCCGGTTTGGTGAGGTACAGGCATGCTTGTTTGTGTATATGTACAGTGTAAGTGTGTACCTGTGCACAGAAGTGGTTTTGCACTTTATTGTGATCTGTAGACTGATGTTACATGGGAGGACAGGACTTTGTTTGAATTGTTTTCATTTGATGGTTAGGGTGATGGTAAGAGGGTCAGCATTGCTCAGACGACAAGGGATGTGTGTGATGAAGGTATGTGAAAATATGCATCTATTGTTTGCCTTTTTCCTTCAGTGCACTATGGTATCATCTGAACAAGGACCATTGTAACCCCTTAAGAAGAGCATACACATTCTCCTTGTTCCTCATATATTGTCTGATTTAGTAAATTATAGTGAATACTGCGGTTACAGAACAGCCATGCAGGGAGAAAGGCAGGCAACACAGTTTGTTAATAAACATTCTGAACAAAAGGTAGTATTTCTTTATTTGCTGCTGTCAGCAGTGATGGGAAAGTTCTCTTTTCATGCAATAAATCTGAATTTTATCAAGTTTCTGTTTTGTATATGTTACTATACTGTGTTAATTTTTCTAGATCCTGATGTGCAACCTGTGTTTTCCCTGGTAGCATAGATCATCACATTTTGTAAGCTTATGAGTATCAAAATTATTTTTAAAAAAATCACAGGAGAAAGCGTTTCTAAATTTAACCTTGCAGCTCAAGTATTGCTTTGCAAACTCTATGGCAGTTTCCATCTTGCACCCTTACCTGTCTCAGTGATTCATCAGTGGGGCATGGTATTCTTTTGCACAGATGTCTTGGCTATGAGTGTATACATATGACATATGGGCCGTTGATTGATATACCGTGTGTTGTGTTAAAATGTACCTCTTAACATTCCTGTGGCATTCAAGTCTTTTCCATTGGCAGGCAGATGAATGCTGTAGTTTTGTTTATGTGCAATACCAGCATTGTTGATTTTAAAAATTACATGGGTTAGACTTATTGTTATGCTTGAATTCAGCTTAGATAACTCACCATGAATGTTGTCCTACAATGGATATGTTTAATGAAAATAATTGTTTTGTTTTGTTTTGCATGCAGGTCTCTCTATAAAACTACTTATTTTTCTGTTATTGTAATGTGTATTTTCATTCCCAGACTTGCCACTCACAAAATGAAGAGACAAGCGTATGCTGGTGCATAATGTTGACAAGCTGAACCTAATTGGTTTGTATTGATTATGATGATATGACAGATTGCATATCCTGTTAACACATAGGTGTAATGGAATTTGTGACACTTTCAGACATGGCTGCATCTAGAAACATGGGTGATAGTAACAAAAAAAATTTGTAAACTAATTTAGGAAAAAAGTCCATACAGGTTGAGTATTTGTTTCCACTTGCTATTCACAAAAAAACAGATGCTACATTGTGTGTACGATGCAGAAATATATCATTTTAAAAATTCCTTCAAGATTGTGCTCATCACATTTGTAGAAAGATAAAAAAATTAAAATTGTTCAAACATGAGTATACAGTGCACATTATCAACTGTACTGAAATTAAGATTGTGTTCATTATTCTGCATTAATGTGATATAACAAATAAAAGAAAAAAGTCAACTGTATGAATGGCTTCTCATACTACTAAAACCAGATCTGCTTGAAGGATCGGTCCTACAACCAACTGAACTTGCTCACTTTTGTTTTGTGGAAGTTCTTATTTAGTTTGACATGGAAAGTCTGCAGAATAACTGATTCAGTGACCGTACCAATGTTTCACATTTTCAGACATCTGAAACCCTACGAGGCAGATCTTTGTTGTACTGCAGGAGTGAATAAACCAAATTACTGTTTGTTTTAGTATGGTATGATTTTCTGTTCTGATTTCTCTCTTAATAGGATTCATTATTTGGTAGAGAAGATGGAAGGCATGTGATCTGTTAATTAAATAGTTAAGTGTATAGTTGTTTTAATTTATTGTCATTAAATAAGTCTCTGGCACATTTAAGTCTCAGCTAATAAATCCTAGTAAATTGTGTATGTGTAATTGTTAATCAGAGAGCTTCCTTGAAGTTCTGACTTGTATGATAATCAATTTTACATGCCTTCTGTCACTAAGTGCCATTAAAACAAAATACATTGTATGCATCTTATTTTTTTAACTCCTGTGTTGAAAACCCGATGCCAACAGTGATTAAAACAAAAATAAAACACACACACATTTTAAAACTATTTACTTTTAAATCCTTTTCACTTATTTTCCATATGAAAACCTGTTGAGAATAAGAATGGAAATCATTTTTTATTCATCATGTGAGAAAATAATATCCAATAATTGGCTTAAGATGACATGAAAAGAACCTTTGGGTTATGAAACTAACTGAGGAGGGAGGGAGGGAAAAGCAATTTTTAAACTCTGCTGACAGTGATTTGAGCAATAAGTTAAGGCAGTGGAACCCAGAAGTAAGAGAGCAGAGACCCTTTTATGTGACTGCACCAGAGAGATCTGAGGGCTATCCATCTTTCCTTGAGCCTCATTTTTCTACTTGGTATAAATATGAGGTGTACAGTTATGTTTGTCTTGCTAATGTATATGATTTTAAATACTGTACAGGTGCATGTAAAATTTTTGGAAACCCCTGGTCAAATTGTAAGTGAACCAAAATTAGAATATGCTAGAAAATTATACAGACACAAACATTTGCAAGAATAAAGTGTCCAAGAGCAAATGAATATGCAAGAAATCAATACAAAGATCAATGTAATACATTGAAACAACTAGGTATAAATAGCTTTTAATTAAAAAAATCCTTAATATATAACGTTTGGAAGTTATGGTTTCTAAATTTAAAATTGTCCATAGAAAGATCTAGAACTCAACATGTTTCAGCATCAAATCTGTTTCAAGGGTCAATCTTTGTGTTAGATGCTAAATGTGGACAACCTCAGAGATATATTACGGGCAAAAGAGCCCACAGAAATTGCAACCACATCACTGTTCTAAGAATACTCATCCAACCGTACATATTAATGGGTTTCCACCAAAATACTGTCACAATTAGGAGGTGCTTAGTGGATACATCTTAATTGCATAATTGTTAATGTGCAGTATGTTCTGCTCATTAACTGCAGCATACTCTCCATGCCCATTCTCTGCCTATGCCCTGCCTAGTTGCTGCCTCCAATGCTAACTGTCCTTAACATATGAATTAGCATCTGCTAAGGGTTGGAATTAACACAAAACCAGTTACTGTGTGCAAATTTGTGTTAATTGTGTAACACAATTTAGTAAAAAGGCTTCTTATTGTCTTTCAGCATCTTCATTAATTTGTGTTTTGTAGTTTTGATTGTTGATATAACACATTTTAGAAAGCGGCCACTGGCTGTATCGGGGAGTAATATTACTCCAAAACGCCACAGAGCAGTCCAGATGCATGAGTTTGCCTTTTCCTACTAGTAAATAAAGACAGAACTAGTGACATCACTCAAGTGTCCAGTACAGCCCTCCACTAGTCAATATTTTCTCAGTCTCCAGCAGATAGTAGGTGAGGCATCCTGTGTAGTCTGTAACTTGCTTGGTTAGGCTTTTTTTTTTTTTTTCGGAGGTGGGGGTGGGGTGGGAGGAGAGTTACAAATATGCATACCGGTTTGGTCCCCCCTCCTCTTAAAAAAAATACCAAGTTAGCACCAGGGCTTGGACTTGTTGGCTCTGCTAGTGGCCTGGTTGGTGCCAGATTACCCCCCCCCCCCCCTTGCCTCTGTCTCGATCTTGATACCCTTCCCCAACCCTTGGGAGGGAAACTTTGAAAGCCCCCTGGGAACAAGTACTGCAACTAATTTCAGCAAAATAAAGTTGAAGCACAAATGTTGTGCTGAGACACCATGGTTGGTAATTAAAGCTACCTTCAGTGGATAAAGGCACCTGGGTTTATTTTGCAGCCTTAGGGAGGCCGCACCAGGCCAGAAGATCAGTTCTGGTGGGTGGTAGTGCCAGACAAGGATGGAGTTCACATGGCCCTATTGAGCTACAGCATTTACTGCTGTTGAAACCTCAGAAGGCCAGTGTGCACAGTCATGTGCAGCAGCAAATTTGGTGTGCAGTGCTGCTGGTGAGGTTCTACTTCAGAGCATAGAGGTAACCAGGGGACTTATTCCTGGAATTTAGTAACAGAGCAAGCAGAAAAATGCGCAAGGGCTTAAAAGCCCCGAAGGAAGGAATCTCAGGGACAACAGGTCTCTGTTGTCCCTGCAAGGGGGATTTTCTGGACATGGAGTTGGTGGCATCTGTGGAATCTTTGAGTCGGTGAGGGGTGGGGGGAATCCAAAGTCCCTGTCTTATTTCAGGGATCAGGAGGAGCATATTCCAGAGGAAGAGTTCCACTAGGTGAAGATACTACTGTGGTTCAGATTTTTCATAAGGATGATATGTCCCCATTCATTGCCCAGGTGATGATGTCTCTTGGAAATGAAGTTGCAAAGCTGGTGGCATCCTCAAAGTCAGAGGCTTTTCTGTTGGAGGGGTTTCAAGAAGCCTCCGTGGGCCTTTCCAGTTCATAGAGTCATCAAGGAGCGAGTTGCTGCAGAATGGGATACCCCAGATGCATTATTGTGTCAGCATTTACCAAGAAGACTGCTATTTTGTGGAAGGCAGAGTGGCTCTAAAGGATGCTCAAGAACATAGGTTAGAGATTCTGTTGAAGCAGGTCTTCAAGGTGTTCATCATGTCGGCTTAGTGGCCAGGGCCTGTTTCTGCTGGACAGCGGTTACCAGAAGATCCCATGGAGGGAAGTTCTGAAGATCTGTCAGAAGTGGCTTGATTGGAGATGGGTGTGGCATTTTTTTTTTTGCAGATGTCCTCTACTACCTTATTCAGACTGCACCTAAGAATATAGCCTTGTTGATGTCTCCACACTGGTCTTGTGGCTTAGGAGCTGGTGGCAGATGTGACCTTGAAGGTTCGGCTCGATGAGTTGCCTTTCAAAGGGAGGTTATTGTTTGGCGATGATCTGGAGAAATTGGTGAAAAGCTTAGCTGATTCTAAGACCTCATGTCTCCAAAAAGCTCACTGTAAATCTTCTAAGAATGAGCAGACCAGGGGCCAGTTTAGAGATGTTAAATGGTATAGATCTGGTAGAGAGGGAGGTTTATCTCCCATTATCACTCTTTTCAGGACCACACAGTGAGGTTTAGGGGATTTCATTCTGGTTCCTCCTGTGGAAGGTCACCTGAAACTTGTTTTTCAGAGGTGGGCTTAAATCTCAGATTAGTGAGTCCTCGAGATGTTGGATATGCTCTAGAATTTGCCCACCCCCTTTCAACACCTTTTTTTAGTCTCCTTGTTGGTCCCAGATATAGGCGGCCACTGCCTCCTCCACCCTAGAAAAGTTGCTACTATTACAGGCTGTAGTTCCAGTGCTGGTGGAAGAGAGATGCCTAGGAAACTATTCCATCTACTTTTTTGTTACCATGAAAGAATGGTACTTTGGCCAGTTCTGGACTTCAAATGGGTATTGAAGGATCTAAGTTTTTATTTTTTTCTCTCTCTCTTGGTGATTCTTCATTCAGTGAGTGGTAGTCTACCACAGAAAATTTCTCAGTTTTCTAGACTTGACAGAAGCCTATCTGCATATTCCCATTCACACAAAGTACAAATGGTATCTGTGTTTTTACTTCTGGGGTGGAAACAACACAGAAGAAACATACACCCCAGCTAATACCAAACAAAGATTGTGGAGACAAGAGACAGCTGAATGTTCAGTATCATTAATCGACTCAACACTTGCCATGTTTTATCAGTAGAGTCTGCATCAGAAATCTGATAAATAACTTGTATTAGTGAGTAGTTCTGTGGGGTGTTAATGTGCTCCACCAGCCAACAATCAGAACTTTACACTGCGATCTAATTCCCCTGACAAGGGGAGCAATCTAAGCTTATCACCAAAGCATCATCCTGTCAAAAAGCTTCAGTTTCTGCCACAAACAGAAGCTTTTGGTGGGATAGCACTTTGCAGATAAGCTTAAATTACACTGTGATCTAATTCCCCTGACAAAGGGAGCAAAGTTCTGAGTGGAGTGCTGGCTGGTGGAGTGCATTTGCACTCTCTCCCTCCTCCCCCCCAAACTACTTGATATACAAGTTTATCAGGTTTCTGATACAGTCCCTACTGCTGAAATATGGCCCATGTCGATTGAAGTATTCAGTTGTCCCTTGTCATCTCCATCGTCTTTGTCAAGGTCTGGGGTGCCATTTTTAGTTTTAAGCACATCCTATTGGCCTAGCCATAGCGCCAAAATCATTATTAAAGAGGGGGGGAGGGGGGTCTTGCACAGAGAAGGGAATACTGGTTTATCTGTATTTGGTCAGTTAGGGCAAAATAATTCATCCTAAGAAAATGAGGTGGCTGCTGCTTGGGTCATCAGTTCCTGGAGGAGCTGAGCTGGATGGTCAGCTGGTCAAGAGCAAGTTGGTACCATTTGTATATCAAGTTTATTGAAAGTTTGATATTCTGTCTCTTGGGTGCTGTCTAGGTAGTTTACAATATATAATAAGTTAAAGTGAAATTAGAAAATGAAATACAGTCTTAACAGGAAAGAAAAGGAAAACAATAGCTGTGGCTAGAGATTCTCAGAACCATGTGCACAGTACCTGAAAAATCCCAATAATCAGTGGATGACATCTGACAGCCCAATCTTCACCTATAAAATAAATTGTATCATTTAAAATAACTTTAAGGTGGAGCTGAAGACATGATGTTTCCAGTTGTAAATAGAAGGAAGTTATTCCAATGTATAGGACTAGAAACACTAAGAGGCTGATTTTCAGACTGTGGGTATTGGACTGGCTAACTCATGTGGTCAGCACTAAGCCTGATATTGAAGGCCAGGCTGTTTTTGGTGACTGGCATTGAATATCTAGTTTATTTTTTGCCAGTTTCAGCGTAACTGGCTAAGTCGAAAGTGACTTAGCTGGTTATCTTGAAATTGGCCAGAGATATTCTATGGTTTTACATGACCAAATATGACTGCTAAACTCACATTAACAATTGTTGGAGAGCCAGTGTGCTATAACCAGCTAACCAGGAATATTCAATGGGGAATAGCTGGCTCTCCCCTACTGAATATCAGTAGATAACTGGTTAAGTACTATTTAAGTGGGCAGTAGCTGTTCTTGCTGGTTCAGTAGTGCTGAATATGGGTTGAGGGGGGTTGACAGTTTTACATTGATTCATTTTCTAATTAGAGACCATTTGTGTGACTGCCACCTCCTTAATGGAGACTTTCCGCATCTGTGCTGTTAAAGTGAGGAGGAGGAGAAGAGAGCACTCAAAGAACTTGGCACTCGGTAGGTGAGAGGCTGGCGCAAGTGTAGAATACACTTCCATGGAAAACCTACAGGAACTGCTTCCATCCCCAAGGGATTCCTGTGAACCCCGTTCGCTTGCAGGTCTCTAGTGGCCACCCCGGATCTGGTCCCAGGGTCCAGGGCTTATATGTGCCCATGGTAAAGGGCTTTGGTGTGTGCTGATCCCCTCAGAGCTAGGATGGGGATACAGCCCTGTTCCTTGCTTCCTCCAGCAGTCTATCATGAGTCCAGATGGTGAACCTGGAGCAAGGATTTACCCTTGATACTTGGGATTGGATATTGGTAACAATGGATCCAGTTCTGGAGGACTGGTGTGGTGATAAGGCTTGAGCGCAGCGTGCTATCATTTAGCTTAAAAAAAAACTCCACTGCTACCTGTGTGTTAAATAACCAATCACTAGTTTCACTGTGTAGCTTGCTGTCCACTTTGTGTGTCCACTATATCTTCCATCAATATACTGTATAACATTAGTGGAATTACTTAAGCTACCCAAATCCAATAGAATGCAAATCAAACAAGTCTTTCAAGAGTGTCACCTGAAACCACTTAGGTTAATGTTATCGCTAATTGCTATAGTGTCCTTCTCCAGGCAGCACTTCTTACTTGATAACCCAATGTATTATACATTACATTGATAGAAGTTATAGTGGACACACAACGTGGACAGCAAGCTACACAGTGAAACTAGTGATTGGTTATTTAACACACAGGTAGCAGTGGAGTTTGTTTTTTTTGAAGCTACATGATGGCACACCGAGCTCAAGCCTTATAGTTTGCTGAGTTGGACTGGCTGGGTGGCGACTCAGAGGCTTTTTTCTCCACATTTATAACACTTGATTAAAGCTGACCACTGAGGGGGGGGGGGGGTCCACAATACATTTACACAGGGAGTGTGATACTGTGGTAACTGCCAAATGTGTGCTCGCTAACTACATGCTATTTTTTTTTTTTGCATAGGCATTGTACACTAAACAATGCATCTACATTAGCACAGGAATACCACATGAGTCCTTAACTGCCTACAAAATGGGTGGTGGTAAGTGCTCATATGATTTTTTTTTTTTTTGTCACATGGCTTACTACAAAAAAATTAAAAATCAGCCATTTTATGGCTGCAGTAAAAATGGCCTTGGTGGGTGGGAAAACTCCATATAAGAGCACGCTGAGGCCACATTTTACAGCAGCTTAGTATAAGGACCCCTTAGTGAAATGGACAGTTTAACCAAGGGTGCCTAAAGCTTTGTGCAGAACCGTCTCACTTTGACGTGAGATGGAAAAGTGAGTGTTCAGATGTGAATAAATAAAATACATTGGTATATGTGCTACACTGTATTTGAGTATGCAGTTCGCAGCAAATGATACTGGCATAGATCACGATTAGCTGTACTCTTATTTTTCTAAATTGTAGCATACCTATCTAAAAGGTCTTCACTCTGACAGATAAAATGTGAGGGAATAATAAATATACCTTCCTCTCCTACATAGTCTTATATTGTGTGATATATACTTGGCTGTTTCAAGTATTAATTCTAAGCTCCTTTCATGAAAGTTGTAAAACTATTTATTCGTGCAATGTCTTTGTATTTTAAAAATGCACAAATTAAATATATTATTTCAACACAATTTTAGCCTCGCTAAATTTACTTATAGGGCACCAAGGCTTGTAGATTTCCAGTAGATACTGTTTGTATTTTGCTTTATATAGATAGTGCATACTGGCACCTCCCTCTCATGCAACAAAATACCTTCATTATGTATCGGTTTGGGCTCTTACCTTCATGATTGAAGACCACAACGTAGTCTTCCCATATCACAGCAGCAGGTGCAGCATGACTCATGGGATTCTTTTTCATTTCAAGCTGTGTCTCTCATACCTTGCAGAACTTTACCCAACAATTTTGAAAATTATATGCACAATATTTTTAACATTCTCCATATTTTTTAATAGGGATATTGTACACAAAACTTATCAGGTTCCACATGCCCCAATTTACATATTCCCTAGCTTAGTTTGAGCACCTCCCCTGGTAGCTTAAATTCTCCGCTTTCTGTGCCTCCAATTTTTCTCCCCCCCCCCCCCCCCCCCAAATCCGCTCCAGCACTCCCTGCTCTTCATTCTTGTCTGTAGATAAGGTATCTTTCCCCTAGCCCAAGGTCCCTGCTCCTGCAGGGCTGCACAATAGACTGAGTCTTCCTCCTCTACTACCTAACTTCTTCCTCTGATTGGACTGTGTGAATGTATGGCGTCCTACTCAGTTCACAGCAGCAGTCAAGCTTAGGATGGCAGAGGTGATGTCTAGTAGGTGGCCATGTGATTACTAAAGGGGGAGGAGCCAGGAGAGCAGCTGTTTCTGCCACCTGCTCCCTATGTAAAATTCTGCATAGTGCACAGTGCCTTCAGTTTTGTGCATGTGTTGTCACAGAGCAGAACCCAACCACTCCACTGGTTTAGAAAAAACAATCAAAATGAAACAGTGTGTCTAACCACCCCATCTCAAAGTATTGATTTCACAGCTTAACCTCTGTGGCAAATGTGCTTCCCTTCCATTAACTTGAGTTATTTTGCCCTCAGATTAACCTTTCTTACACCATTCCATTGGGTCAGAAAACATACATGTAAGGTAAGTGATCTTAAATATGTACATATGTAACTTTTGTAAATTTGTGAGGGATGGCGCAGCTATAGCAAAACAAATGTCAGTTACATATATACATATATGTAACTTTGATATTTGTTTTGCAATAGCTGCAACATTCATCACAAATTTGAGGCCAATCCAAAATGAATCATACTTTTAAATCATTAATCTCCTTTTTATTCTAACACAGCAGAAGTTAGAATGAATTAGAAACGTACATGCACTTAAACATAGCAGTTAGGTAATTCTTCCTTTCAAGTGGGCTTTCTTTGTTGTTTAAACTACCCCCACAGATGGCCCTAATACATGTACATGACATTGTTGATGGTACAGAGCAACTGTTCAAGAATTAAGCCACACTATAGTAGACAGAAATCAGTGGAAAGTCAAAAAGGCATTAGTCACCTATGAACTCAGAGCCCCGTAGCTGTTGACGATGACTCTGCAAACTATTCCCTGTTCCAAAAACTAGCCTCCTATAACTGGCCCATCATCCTGCAAAGTGGTCCAAACCCAAAAAACTACCCCCCCCCCCCCAACTCTCCACCCACACATGCAAGGGGCTGGAAAGAATTAAATGAGTCATGTTCTATAAGGGCAAGATGCTTAGCAGTTTTTCTTGTGTACAAAATAAGGCCCAACATACTTGAAAAGTCCTTACCTTGTGATTTTTTGTCTTTTTACTCCAACATTTTGAGTTATTCTAAAATCAACAACTACAAATTTGAAAAGACAGAAACACAATAGAACCTTTATAAATGTATAATAATAATGTTAGACATCCATACGATGGACAAACTCCCAATTCTCTACAAATCATGATCCATTAAAAAAAAAAAAATCTAAATCAGCATTGTCTTAAATTTTAAACTACAACTCCCTCCCTTCATCAGTAACATTACTAATGGGCCCTTTTACTAAGCTGGGATAAACACTAATCCATGTTTACCACAGATTAAAAATGCCTACCTTGAGGTGTGCTGAGACATCCTGTAGTAAGTTTTGGCATGTACTTGCACTGCTCCATGTGCTAAAAAAAAAATAATTTTTATTTTTTAGCACTGGGGGCAGACTGTGGACATGTTCAGCACTAATGGGTTAATACCTAGGTGGTGGTAAGGGCTCACACACTAATGGTCATGGCCATTTTACCCCTGCATTAAAAGGTGGCCTCAGTCTGCAGGACCCCCCACAAGAAATAGTGCATCTTCGCAAAAGGGTCCCTAAATGTTCACAGACGACTCTACAAAATTATGCACACACAAGAGTAAAACTGTTAGGACAGAAATACTACCCTTAACTCAAAACTTGAATTTCCCATATAGTAAATGAAAGGGGCCCAATCTGCATTAAAAAAAAAAAAGCCTATCCTCCCATAGTTATGTAATTTGCTGTTACAAAAGGAGTCATCAGCCTTTTTAATAGCCCACCATAAGTTTTTAATGCCATAATCAGTCTTTTATATCTTCCTCAGTATTGTCCACACAGGATCTCCTCCCTAGAGAATTACTAATGCACAATTAGTTATAGGCATATTAGTATTCGATGAGAGAATCTTGAGGACTTGTTTCCAAAAATGTTGAATATAGCCTACTTTTTAAATTACTAAGTGTCTTCCATAGCAGACTGACTAATGAAGGTGGGAAGTTATCAAGGTGAAGTTAAAGGTAAACTTTTACTGTATCTTGGTTTACCACAGTAGTCAGCAACCTGTGGTATAATAGTCCCACAGCTTGCGGACTACAGTTGTAAATAACGTTTTAGTAGCCTGGAGCATTGTGCCACCAAGCCACAGCCCGATGTTCCTAGCCCTCACCCCACTCCTGTGCTCATACTTCTGTTCCCTGGGCAGGAATGATGACCAGTCACTTCCATCCTTCTGTCTCCACCTGTCAAAATGATGTCCCTAATTGTCTCACAATTCTGTGACTAGTACTAGGCATTTTGTGAAGCCACTGGGTGCTGAAACGAGGCTGAATGGCAGTATGCAATCAAGACGGGGAAGAGGAAAACCATGTCTTCAAATGCCAATGGAACTGTACATACCCACCCATCTTTCAAAACCTGAGGAATCATTCCAGAAAAATATTCTGAATCTGAACTTGTAACAGGAGACAAGAGGCAAATTGGTTCCAAAGGCATGACAGCTTTATTGCTAGCAATGAACAGCACTGAGTTCTCTCAGGATACTGCTCCCTGAGCGTCACCTGACACTCGTTCTTATACACTCTTGTCAGTAGTCATGCGCAGTTACAGACAGATGATCTTACACAGAACCCAGGAAACGAAACTTATCTTTGGCTTTGCACACAACCCTCTATTTCCAACACTGGTCTCTAGTCTATTCACAGTTACTTGGCATTGCATATCAATATACTGATAAGCAGCACAAGTTCCAGCTGGTTTCTGCTATCTGGCTACAGCTGCTTCTTCTGAGCTAACTGTCAGCTTGCAAGCCTTATATTTCAGAAAAGGCACAGAAGGAGAGAAAATGTATTTCACAGAAAAAACAAAGTTAATGGCTGCCATGCTACAAGTTACAGCTTCTTTTAGCTAAGCACAATAGATTGTCCTTTACAGCAAAATCTAACTGTAGTATAAACTGCAGCAAAACAGTAACTTATTTCAGTGTTCCAGCACATTTACACAATACAGCCTCTATGCATGGATCACGAGACTGCGCTGGCAGAGCCAGCTGCCTTCCCTACAACCCTAAATTGCTGATTACTACAACTTGTTATCTAGCTGCTGGTTAACAAATACATACTACTAGTAAAAGTCCAAACTGCACAGGTTTAGGTCTTAGTCTAGGCTCATTATATGAAAGCTGAGGTTTTGGTACAAAGCAAAGGTGCAAGTGTGAATGCAAAGTCCATAGGTAATATGCACAGAGCTTGAGGTTGTCCTGCCAGTCTAGTGATGGCTGCAGGCCGTGCACAGTGTTTGCTTGTCCACTCCTACAAACTCACTTGAAAGTATAAGCCTGAGAGCGCCTCGGAGGGAATTGGCCTCTGTTTATGCAACCACTCCCTAATATAATAGGGATCAATTTCATGAGAAGCACAAAACCCCAACAAGCCAACTTGAATCTGATGATCACACCTACCTGAATGAACTAATTGACACACTGACCAGCTGTGAACAATGCAGCTCAGTTTCCTTCCCCTCAAGGGGGAAGGGGAGGTAAACAGCACACTTGATATAGCACCAAAAGAGATCAGGACACAGTTTAGGAGACATTTTTTTTGGTAAACTTTGCTACCGCCTGTTGATTTCTAGAACAGGTGTGCTGTCAGTAACTCCTATTGTTGGCCCCAGAAAGTATGGTAAAGTTACTGGGAGCCATTGTGTCCTGATATGTAAACTCAGACCCCAATTGAGTTAGTTCCCAAGTGAAGGGGAAGGGAAATCATCCCCAAAAGACTGTTGCCCAGAGCATTGCCTCAACCCCCCCCCCCCCCACAAGTATGCATGCACAGCCTAATACTCTCTTCCTCAGAGGATGTGCAACTGGACAAGAAATGCCAAAGTTACACCTCCAAAAATTGATGAAACAGGTCATTACAAAACTTTAATCAGTGCAAGATCTGTCATTTAAAAAAAAGAAATGACCCCCATACCCCTTTAAAAGATAATCACCATGTCTACAGGTAACTACTTCCTATTCTGAGTCTGATCCATATCCAGTCTTGCTTTTGCACTACATTTTGAAATGGTGTACAGAACAATATTAGCCCAGTAAGGAGGAAGATTGTGGTTGTGTACCTCTTCCTTGTGTAATTCACGGCAAACAGAACCCAACTGAATGCCATCCCCTCTGGGCAAAAACCCTCCCCCATGCCTGAGAGTTTAGAAACAGAAACAAGACAGCACCCCCCCCCCCCCCCCCCCAGTCAGCAATTGAAACCAATCCACCAGTGGCTTTGACTTTTTTTATTTAGCAGTATTAACCTTCTAACTATAAGAAAAGAACAAACCTGAACTTCTAGCCTTCCCAGGAGTAGCGTAGCCCTAGTTCCTGCACCAGGCCATATGGTTGCACCATCTGTTGGAGAGAGAGAAATTCTGAGGTGCTTAAAGGCAGATCTAGCCCACTACAAAGGGAATAAACTCAACTATCTTCTTTTCTCTGCCTCAATCTACTGACAAGGACATAACCCACTCATCTAGACTTGTCAATTTAACAGTAACATGCCAGACAGCAGGAGAAGTCTTACTTTGTACTCTTTAGGAAACTTACAAAAGGGCTTTTTCTATAAGGGCATTAAAACAAGCTTTACAGGAATTCAGGAAGTGACTGTTGCTTTATGGTATGGGAGGTTGGGTTCATATTTATTTTATTTTTTTAATATTGTGCTCTTAGCCTCAGATTCTATTAAAGAAAAAGCACACACATGCAAATTGGTGCATGGTATTATAGCATAAAGCCAGCTGCACACACAAATTAATATAACTGGCTGTTAATTATTGTCTATAATTGGAATTAATTGGTGCAAACTAGCACCAATTTGCTGTTTCAAGCACAACTGGCCCATATAAAATCTTTATATCTAGATTACAGAATAGCAACTCAGGGGAAACTAATGTAGGAGAGGCTTGGGTAGGTCAGGAGCATGCCCAGAATGTGCACTCACAGATTACAAAATACCTGAATTTATGTGCACATTTGGAACACTTAGGTACTGAGCTAGCCACTATTCTATAATAGAAAGGATACGTGTACTTTCCATTATAGAAAAGCTGCTTAGCATACACTTTCCCTGCATATAAATGAGGGCGCTCTGTCCTGAATCTACCCCTTAATGTATTATTGAACATCACTATAGGTGAAACTATCTTAGATGGGCAATTGATAAATGGGTCAAATAACTGTCCATAAAGATGGGAAAGTGCCTCATATGTAAAAGCAGTAAGTTCATATTGGAAGAATCTTTTTAAACAAACACAAGCATCAGCCAGCTTTACTATGGGAATGCTTTATTCAAATAAACATGAACCAATATACTGATTAGTATTTCAGCAGATTAATAGGACATCTCACGTCTTAATTAGTCACAAGCCAGAGCTGCCAGTGCAACTGCACTTTATTGCATGACCCCCCAGAAAATTTGTGACATACATTCTCTGGTATTCCATCTCTAAGTTTACATACTTAAACAGGAAACCACTATTATTGCTGAATCTAATACCACATAACATGATATTGGCAGTACAAAAGACAATGTCGTAAAATCTATAACAAACCAACAGTTTACATTGGCTCATATCTGCAGAAACGGTTTGTGAATTTGATGGTGGCCACAGTCAAGGCAGGAACATTGTGAATGAATGAACATTTGAAAATAGTTGATCAAACCTTTTAATCCAACTAACATTAGAGCAAATAAGTTCATGTTTCTATTGGGAAGCAGCATTTTGACAGTCAGCTTAAGAGTATGTTATGAGGAGGCACACAAATTGATATTGATTTTGTATAACCCTTTACCAGCAAAAGATGACTGCTTCTAAAGGCGTCAGACAAAATATCATAACCAAAACATTCTTCCTTTCTCATTGTTTACTTTGTCATCTTCTTGGCAAGATTCAAAAGCATTTAGAAGAATCCAGCAGAAGAAAATGTCAAGGAAAACATCAAATACAAATTTCCAATAAAGATCTACAACTAATGACGCCAGTCACCTTTAACTAACGTGTACCTTCAGTAGCAGGTAGAAGCAATAAAATGATATAGTGAAATATGTGGGCATTTATTTGAATTAGAACCTCCCCCCCCCCCCCAAAAAAAAAAAAAAAAAACCTCAGACTTTACATAAACAAATGCTTCCCAATACAATATTTTGTAGGAAGTAGGAATCCATTGTTACAAATAGTGTAAAAGAAAGTAAACTAAGGGCCCTGTTTACTAAGGCACATTAGCGTTTTTAACACGCGCTCTAACCACATTGGTGCCTATAGGGATATTGTAGGCGTTTACATGGTTAACGTGCCTATAACGCGGCTTAGTAAACAGGGCCCTAAAGGTCCTTTTAAAAATGTGCAGTAAGAAACAGGCCTTACTAACCAAAGGCTATTTTTACTGTGGCTGCAGAAAGACTTAAAATTTTTTTTTTTTAATAACCATGCACTAATGTTCATTAGCATGCATCCGTTTAAAAAAACTTACTGTATAAGCACTTCCTGCTGCCTATTTAGGTGGTGATAAGGGCTCCCACACTAACTCTGCACAAACCAGTTAGCACATGCTTAGGACAGAAATACCCACTCTCCACCCTGACACACACCCTCAAAAAGAATTCCCCCCAAAATAAAGCGCAGTCAGCGCAAGCACATACCAAAACTAAGGCGGGATGCTTATTTTTCTTTTTTTGCTGCAATAGACATACCTTGGAGCCTAATATAGCTTAGTAAAAGCAGCCTTTAGAACTTTACATGCATTCTTTTTTCTTTGTTTTAATTAAGAGATCCCAGTTCAGACATCTGCAAACAAGAGGAAAAGATTACAGCCAAGTTCCTCACATTTTTATTATATACTTATTTGGAAAACAATGTGCACCAGCTAAAAACTGATAACAGATAATCCTCCTTGCTGATCTTCTTAAGGTTGCTTTAAAAATTGGCTAGCCTATTCTCATTTCCTGGCTTTAAATAAAACATATTTAACCTAAAGTTTTGAATTAACAAAGAAAATGTGAACCGTATATGTACTCCTATCTTATATAATTTATCCTGCACTCTTAATGCCGTTTCACATTTTCAAATGTTAATAAACTTACTTTCACCTCCTTTTAAAGAATGTCTACTACATGTTTCTTCAGCACATCAAATGCACTTTCTTGCTTCTATTATTTACATACCAGGATTACAGAAGTATGGCTTATGTAGGATGTCTTTTTTTTTTTAAAGGGCAATTAGAGAAAAGGGAATTGGCCTTCCAATGGTGTTCCTACATCTGATTCTATCTTCCTCTGTAGAAAAGGAGAGAAATAAAAAAAAAAAAAACAAAAAACTCCTTTTTCCAAATGAAGTTTTCTATAATTCCTTAAATGACATTGGGACCTTCAATATTTATCTTAGCACTCTCCAACCTAAATTTTTAAGAGGAGACAAATATTAAAAGGCCAGGAAACAGGGTATATTGACTGACATAACACAAAGGTTAGAGATACTTCACTCCATAAGGAAAAAATTTATAGCAGTGCCTTGCCTTAAGAAGTTCAGAACTAGCTATTTTGCCAAAGCATATCTAATTATTCACCAGAGAAAAATGCACTTGCTATGTACTACCTGCCCCTCCTTCACCTTCCAATTCCCTCCCCTTGCCTGTGCAGTCATCCTGAGCACCATCTCTGAAGGCCCCATCTAACCCTGCTTACCAGCCATGACAATCCTCATATGCAAGTGAATTTTCAAACCCTAATCTTGTCCACAGTACCTTTAGAAACTAAAGAAGTTGACTACATCTGATGCATTAGAGTCACCAAATTTAGGCTGTGACTCACCAGACTTGTACTAAAATGTAGGTGCCACTTTCTATAAATTTATGTAAAGGCTCAGGCATATTGATGTTTTAAAGTGGAACAGCCATTTCTTCAGGTTCTAATGAAATACACTGTGGAAAGTAGCACCTATAAAATCCATTCTCGCAATTTTAATACTCTACCTAACTTAACTAAGAATAACTCTGTTCCCCAGTGATTTAAATAACCCCTTACTGACACTTAAAGTAACCAAGTTACATACTCTAATCAGACTATAAAGGTGTTAAGACTGTTGCTAGCATCAATTTTGCCAGACATGTAAACCAAAAAAGAATAAACATAATTATTTGCAAACTAAGGGCCCTGTTTACTAAGGTGCACTAATGTTTTTAACACATTCAAAACACTAGACACACCCATATATTCCTATGGGTGTGCCTTGCGTTAGCACATGCTAAAAATGCTAGAGCACCTCTAACATGGCTTAGTATACAGGGCCCTAAAATGTTTAATGCCCTTGTTATGTCATATACCTATATTCTTTTTAGTGGCTATATTTTTCATAAGATGTTAATAGGGTATATGTCAAAGAAATGATGTTGCTAACGTACAGGAGAAAAATTCTGTCTGCATGTATACCTACATTTTAAGGGCCCTGTTTACTAAGCTGCACTAGAGGCATGTTAGCATTTTTAGCGTACACTAAACAGCATACGCTAACTGTGTAGATGCCCATAATATTCCTATGGGCGTCCACACGGTTGGCGCATGCTAATTTTTAGGACATGCTACAAATGCTAGCGCACCTTAGTAAACAGGGCCCCATATATTTGAATAATCAAGTATATTCTGAAAGATATCCTAGGATGAATCAGAACACTAAAATGTGATGCACAAGTGCTTCACCGGTTTTTATCAATCTGCTTAAAGAGCAATAGTAATTATTACTTTTTTATTTGGAAAAAAACCTTTTAATTTTGAAGGCCTTGTTATAAGGTGAGACTGCATGCTATCAATGATAATGCTAGCAAAAATTAAACATTTTTAATAGGCTGACAAAGAAATTAAACAGAACATTTTAAAAGCACATTTAGCAATATGTTCTCTGTCAAACATCATTAACATCTAATTAAAAAGTTTTCTCTATTACTGCTTTTTCAAATTATATAGAACACTAAACAAAAACTGTACTGTTTGCAAGCAGTATAAAATATCTAAGTGGTTCTATACAGAATATAAAATGAAAAGTCCAATTGTGCTACTGTACAAACATTCATGAATTATTACCACCTAAAAAAAGCAAATAAGGAAAACCAATCTGCTTATATTTTATGCCTGTTTCCAAAGTGATTTTAAGACAGGCGTTCTCAACCCAGTCAAGTTTTCAAGATATCCACAATGAATATGCACCACCTCCATTGTATGCAGATTTATCTCATGCATATTCATTGTGCATATCCTGAAAACCTGACTGATTGGGTTGAGAACCACTGTGTTAAGGTAATACATCAAATCACCTAAGGTAACAACTTGTAAGGAGAAATTAGATCTTACCTGCTAATTTCCTTTCCTTGAGTCTCTCCAGACCATTCCTGACAAGTGGGTAATATGCACTCCTACCAGCAGAGGGAGACTGAGAATTATTGAGTAGTGACACCTGTATAAGGGGCTGTGCAACCCTGACCTGCTCAGTATTTCGAATAGCCATGCACCATAGAAGAATCACAAAACCCATAAACAGAAAACATAACTAAACACCTTTCAGGAACCCCTGGAAGGAAGAGAGCACCAGACATCCAACCAAACGAGACTGCGACATCACAGTAGCCGCTTGCAGCCCCAGAAGCATCAGGCACCCCACCAAGGGGACATACTCCTCTCAGGCGGGGTTCGGGAATGGTCTGGAGAGACTCAAGGAAAGCAAATTAGCAGGTAAGATCTAATTTCTCCTTCCTTATTGTCTGCTCCAGACCATTCCCAATGAGTGGGAAGTACCAAAGCAGTACTCACTGAGGGTGGGAAATTCTCCAGACCAACACAGAAGCCCCAAAAGAAGCATCCTTCCGGGACTGGACATCCAACCAGTAATGCCTGACACAGGAATGAAGACAGGACCAAGTTGCCACCTGGCAAATGTCCTGCAGAGGAATAAGAGAATGCTCCACCCAAGAGGAGGCCTGAGCCCATGTAGAATGCGCCCACAACGCGGCAGGTGCATCCTTATCTTGAAATAGATAAACGGATGACACAGCCTCCTTAATCCAGCGAGCGATGGAGGCCTTCGATGACGCCTCCTCTTTCCGTGGACCGCAAAAAAAAAACCCAAAAAGATTATCCAACTTAAGAAACTCCGATGTCTGGCAAACATAACACTTCAGCGCCCTACAGACATCAAGCCTGTACAAGGAAGGAGACTCTTCCCATGAAAAGGATGGCAAAGAAATAGACTCATTAACATGAAAAGGAGAAATTAGCTTTGGCAAAAAGGATGGAACTGGCTGCAAAGACACCTACTCTTTGCAGAAAACCAGAAAAGGCTCCCAACATGATAGATCCTGCAACTTCGAAATACACTGCGCCAACGTGATGGCCACCAAAAACGCCACCTTGAAAGATCCTTGAGGGAGGCTTCCTGAAGAGGCTCAAAAGGGGCTTTAACTAAGGCCGACAGAACCAAATTCAAATCCCAAGTAGGAACGACTGACCGAACCAGTGGTCTCAACTGTTTGACCCCCTGGAAAAAACAGAAAACACCCGGATGGAGAGCCAAAGACTTCCCCTGAATTGGGCCCCGAAAACAAGCCAGAGCTGCCAGTTGCACCTGAAGGGAAAACAACAACTCTTTCTCCAATCCACACTGAAGGAATTCCAAAAGGTTTCCAAGCGAAGCCCGCAGGAGAAGCATCTTTTGCTCTTCACACCAAGCCTCAAAAATACACCAAACTCATATAAAGAGGTGGAACGTTTCCTAGAATTCAAGAGGGTATGAATCACCCTGGAGGAATACCCCTTCTTTCAGCCACCTTGCCTGCTCTACAGCCAAGCCGTAAGCGAGAACTCAGCCATATCAGGCATAAGAACGGGACCCTGCTGCAGCAGACCACCATCTAAGGGAAAATGAATTGGATCACATACCTGCAAACAAACCAGATTGACATATCACGGTCAGCTTGGCCAGTCGGGCACAGACCTACTCAACTACCGTAACCCTGAATGCGCTGCAGAACTTGATCGATGAGTGGCCACGGAGGGAACACAAATAGCAGACCATGAGATGGCCAGGGCTGAGCCAATGCATCCAGACCCTCTGACAACTGGGCCTTTGCATTCTTGGCTGTGGCCATGAGATCCATGATCGGAGGACCCCACCCGTCAACAATGAGTTGAAATGTGAAAGGAACCAAATTCCACTACCCCGGATCCAGATGATGGCCACTGAAATAATCTGCGGAGCCGCCACTGTGCCGCCCACAGGAACTGTAGATTCTGCTCTGCCAGGCCAACAGCGGGCTCTTGGTACTTCCCTGGCGATTGACATAAGTTACAGCAGTCACATTGTCTGAGAGCACGCAAACATCCTGAAGATCAATCAACTGTTGAAAGGCCAAGAGGGCGAGATGTATCATCCAAGTCTCCAGATGACTGATCGATCAGTGGGACTCCTCTGGGCCACTTGCCCCTAACAATGGGCTACCCACCTGGGCAGACTGGCATCCATCGTCACCAGCACCCCGTCCGGAGGGTCTAGAGGCATGCCCCGACTCAGATGCTGCTGATCCAGCCACCACTGAAGGCTGAGGTGAACTGACCTGTGAAGCCACACCCTGCAAGAGAGTGCATCCGACTGAGGGTATCAATGCTTCAAGAGAGCAGACTGAAAAGGCCTCATGTGAGCCCTCACCAACTCAGCCACATTGATTGCCACCGAGGACTGGAGAATCGCCCAAGCGGACGGATCCCCAACTATGAGAAGCCAACGAATCTGCAACTGAATCTTCTGGATCTGTGATTCCAGTAGGCACACCATGCCATCCCACGCATCTAACTGAACCCCCAGATATTCCAACGACTGATTGGGGGAAAGAGGACTCTTGGCCACACTGAAAATCCAACCCAGATGTTGAAGCAGTTGGACTACCCGAGCCGTGGATGTAGCTCTCCTCAATGAACTTCGCTGTTATCCAGTCGTCCAAGTACAGTGCACCAGAATGCCCTCCTGCCTGAGGTGAGCCGCCGCCACCACCATCACCTTGGAGAAGGTCTGTGGCACAGTAGCCAAGCCGAAGGGCACTGCCCGAAACTGGCAGTGTTCTCCCATGCTGATGAACCTGAAGAATTGGAATATGAAGGTATGCTTCTGACAGATCTAGGGAGGTCAGAAACTCTCCCGGTTGCACCGCTACTATCACTGAACGTAGGGTCTCCATGTGAAAGGGAGAAATGCACAAGGCCCAGTTCACCCCCTTGGAGAACCAGGATAGGACGCCAGGAATCCACCTATGTGCCTTCTCCGCCAAACTGTACTAGAGCAGCCACAAGCTTCCCACTGCAAAAGATGCTCCCCGCCTGATAGCGTGCTGCAACTGGCCCCGAGTGTTTTTTTTTTTTTTTTTAATAACGGCAGTGCTCCATTCTAACTATGGGCTCGCCTCAAGGAACTTCTCCCAGGTAAACGGGGGAGAAGGCCAAGACACACCACTCACTAAAGGAGAGGAGGAGGGGGAGAGGGACCTGGAGACCGGAGGATACACCCCCAAAAGCGTAGGGGCCGAAACCCGACACTTGTTTTTTTTTCTTGCTGCCTGTGTACTCTGTTTCTTGACACTCCTTTTTTTTTTTTTTTTAAACCAGCAGCAAAATCTGCTCCAGGACACCCCTGAAGTAATCCCTTAAATACTATCTAACTTTTCTCACTAGATGGAGCCAAAAATGGCACACCCAACCAAAGAAGAACAGGGCTGCACAGACTCACCTATCTCTGCTGGAAGACTGAGAAACAGTGAGCAGTTAGGGTTGCACAGCCCCTTATACAGGTGTCACTAAATAATTCTCAGCCTCTTTCTGATGGTCTGAAACAGATAGTATCTGTATTTATACAGTTATTTTCTCCTCAGTGTTATCTTTTATATCTGAATCTCTCTGTAATTGTTGCTGGGCAACAAAATATCACTTGTAAAGTAATGGTTAGAAGGAAATCTCAGAGATTAACCCTTTCGTACCACTATTGTACCAGCAGCATTTGCCACCTCTAAAAGCCACCTGCCTTCCACACAATTCTCAAGTATATCTCTGCAATATGTCTGAGCCATACTGGACATAACATGAGTGCCATATGCTGCAGAGCTGCAGCCCTGGAACTATTTAGTTTACTATGATAAATTACTGGCAGAATATATTATTTCAGACAGAATCTTTTACATGAAAACAGATACAGAAATATAATTTATGCAAATACTGCTGAAGATGTGCTAAGCAGTATTACCGAAGGAAACACACCAATCAGTGCAATTTAAATAGATTACTTCTATATATCACAATCAGAAACATATTCAGGAAAAAAAAAACCCACAAATTTTGTTCACGTCCTGAAAATTGAACAGGTTGTACAAAACTTCAATTTGGTGATATACATATCCGTCAGAGGGTCTGAGAATTACACCAATAAAAACATTTTAAATATTCAGAATAAAAAGTAGCAAATGAAATCCCATTTTATACAGGAACAAGTAGAAAATCTGGTCTTAGGAACGTTAATTGCTATGAAAAATTTTAATTATGTACTCCAGGCAACTAAAAAAAACCCAAATTTACATATTTTAGCCACATTTATACAACTGTCCTAATATATATGATTTGTCTCAAAACATGTGTAACAAAAGGAAGGGCAATTAATGTAGTAGTTTGCTTGCAGAAATGCTGCTTTAATATAAGTTCCATTCTCACAGCCAGGCAAACATTTAAGTTTCTTAGCTTCAGGATTGAACAGTCTTCTGAAAACACAGGTTCACAAAGGCAACTGTTAAAGGTAAATCCAGAATCTCAAAGTCTATAGAAGTTCTGTGACATCCCGGAGCAAAAGGTTTTCACAAATATTAAACCAATGCCATGATAAAAATCAAACATGACATTTTATTTTCTTTGCCTTAAGCACTTAAGCCCAGTGCTTAGAGAAAGACTTGTGTGTGTTTTCTGACCCAGTCAGCTGGGTCACCTTCATAAAGGAGTTGGCAGTTCATCTGTTTCTTTGGGTTGGCTTAGTAACATCCCTCCTTCCAAGAATCATCAGCAGCAGCCACACTATTCTTTGATGATTGAAGAGATCTATTAAAAACAGAAAGAATTATGTTAAACTCAATGAAGCTTGCTCTTTAAAGGAAGCTGATTGCCAACAACCAGATCTGAGGTGGATTTGCACCACTAATTTATTTAAAGTATTTATAACCTACCCATCTCTAGCAGTGTACAACAAAACAAAACATAATCCAACCACACAAACAGGGCATGTGGCATCGTGGCACTCTCCTCACATCCCATATCACATATCGACACATGGCAAATTGTCCGAGAAAAATGGAAATTATTATGCCAGCAGCATTCTACAACTTACATATGTGAAGAAATTTACAGTATCATGCAACTGCATTCATGCATAGAGTTTACAATACAGAGCAATTAAATAACATGGCTTGATCTTCTCTCTTGAGCATTTTGGACAGGCTGTCTAGCCTTTTGAGTTGCACAGCTTCTGCCTTACTCACGAAGCACATTTTCTGCTCCGCCTGGCAATCTACTGTAGACATGCCAAGGCGCTACCATCACTTCTTTGATCAGGGGTCTGCCATAAAAAAAATCTTTCCCTTCTTAACCATTGGAGCAGCAGGCAAAAATGGCAACTGCATGCTTCTCAACGCCCCTCTTACTGCCTCCAGTAGCCATCCCTTGTTCCCTGCTTTCACCTCTCCCCCTCTACCCTTTACTACTTTCCCAATCCTATCCTTAATCTGACTGCCTAACCCTGGCTGCCAGCCCATCCCGAGTTACCCTCCCCCCTCCCCCCTTTTCTGGCCATGCCGGGCCACTGCCCGTTTGTGCGTCTGACAGTCTATGTGTCTAGGTCAACTTGCTTAACATTGAAGAAAGGCAAATACAATGTATTACAATATAAAAACAGCATTAGCAATTAAAACACACTGCAAAGGAAAAAATCAAAACGCCTGACCAATTTATTTATTTCATTTATATCTCACATTATCCCAATAGATCAGGTTCAATGTGGCTAACAACTTATTGTGATTAACAGTACAAAACGTGATGCAGGATAGTATACATTAAGTAATAATAAAACAAATGAGGATTGAATAATTAGAATGATGTAATATGGAAAAGAATGTTAGATGCAAAAAGGTAACAATTTATAGTCATCCATGTATAAAAATTAGAATGGAATTGGGAAACTGAATAATTGTACAATGGAAAAATTAGGAAATACCTGTTAATTTTCTTTCCTTTAGTAGCAGCAGATGAATCTAGGAACTGGTGGGTTATATATCCGTCTACCAGCAGGTTGAGATAGAGAACACTAAAAGCAGGCATTGACCCCCTGTGTACAGGTCCTTCTACCTTTAGTATAGCAAGAATTCCAAAGCAGAGAAAAGAAATAGTAACATCACTTAACTCACAATAAAAGAAACAAACTCAACTGGAGTGAACAATACTCATAATAGAGTAATCAATGGAACTGTCTAATACAGATTTTGCTTAAATTGACCACAGACTACAACCAGGGAGGGATCCTGGATTCATCTGCTGCGACTAAAGGAAAGAAAATGATCAGGTATGTCCTAATTCTTTTTTCCTTAGCTTCAGCATTAGATGAATCAAGGAACCGGTGGGATGTACCCAAGCACTTCCTAAACCGGGCGAGACGTTGCAGCTCCCCGAGAGAGAACCGCTGCTCCAAAGCGCGCAACATCCAGGCGATAATGTTTAGCAAACGAAAGGTGACGTCCACATCGCCGCCCGACAGATGTCCAGAACTGTAAACAGGCAAGTCTCCACCCAAGAAGCCTGCGCCCACATGGAATGCGCTTTCAAAGCATTAGGTGGAGATTTCCCAGTCAAAAGATAAGCTGAAACAATCGCTTCCTTTAGCCACCATGCAACTGTGGCCTTATAAGCTGGAAAACCTCACCGCGGACCCGAAAATAGGACAAACAAGTGATCAGAGCACCAAAACTCATTCAACATCTGTAAGTACTTCAAAAGAACGCGCCAGACATCCAAAAGGAGTTGTCGAAAAGACTCCCAGCAGTCCTCCTTCCGAAATGAAGGAAGAAAAAGAGGTTGATTCAGATGAAACTTTGGCACCACTTTAGGAAGAAATGAGGGTACCGTGCAAACCGTGACACCGGATTCTGAAAACTGCAAGAAGGGACCTCAACACAAGAGGGCCTGAATCTCTGACACTCTACACACCGACGCCAGGGCCATAAAAAAAATGCCTTAAGCGTAAGATCTTTTTCTGAAGCCTGACTACGTAGCTCAAAGGGCGCTGACTTAAAAGCCCGCAAAACAAGCCGCAAACTCCATGTAGGACATGGGTTACATGCAACGGAGGACAAAGCTTCAACACTCCACGGAAGAAGCGCACCACATCCGGATGAGCTGCTATCAAAGAACTAGCCACTCGGCCTTGAAAACACACCAGTGTTGCCACTTGCACCCAAAGAGAATTGTAGGCTAGACTTTCTGCAGAACCTCCTGCAAAAAAGTCAACATCTGGGAAACCTAAGCCCGCATTGGCGACCACGCTTGCGTTGACCACCACACCTCAAAAGTACACCAGACCCGAGCTTAGGCTGTAGTCATGGATCGCTTTTGAGCCCTCAGCAAAGTTGCTATCACTTCGTCAGAATACCCATTCCTTCTCAACTTCGCCCTTTCAAGAGCCAAGTCGTAAGACCAAAGCGGCAAGGATCTTCCATAGCCACAGGACCCTGATGTAGAAGGTCTGGGAGAAGAGGAAGACGGAACGGATCCCCCACCAGAAGTCGCCGCAAATCCGCATACCATGGATGACGTGGCCAGTCTGGAGCCACCAGGATAACAAGAACCGAGTGAAGGAGGATCCGTTGAAGAACTCAACCAATCAAGGGCCACGGTGGAAACACATACAGAAGCGTGGATGGCTGCCATGATTGTGACAGGGCATCCAGCCCCACGGAACCGTGTTCCCTTCTTCTGCTGAAGAACTGCGCGACCTTGGCACTGGAGCTGGACGCCATGAGATCGATCCCTGGTGTGCCCCACTTGCTGCAAATCTGCCTTAATGATTCCGTTGCTAATTCCCACTCTACCGGACCAAGGGCATGGCGACTGAGAAAGTCGGCTCGCACATTGCCCAGGCTGGCGATGTGGGCCACTGATAACACAAGATGATGCTCCGCCAAAGACAGAATGGTGGCTGCTTCATATGCCAACGCCCTGTTCTGCGTGCTACTATGGCGATTGATGTAGACCACCGCTGTCGTATTATCTGACAGAACTCGCACTGCTCGTCTCTTCATGATCCTGTGAAACGCCAGAAAAGCCTGTCGAATGGCCTTCAGCTCTAGACGACTGAACAGCTGTACTCCACATTCGAACATAGTCCTTGCGCATATTGGTGTAGACAGTGGGCCCCTCATCCTGAAAGACTGGCATCGGTAGTCACCAGGATCCAATGAGGGGAAGCAAGCGGCATTCCTCGCCTGAGATTGATTCCGGATAGCCACCAAGTCATGTTGTTCCTGGCTGCTGGAGTTCAGGGCAACCAACACTGATACTCCAGGGATGTCGGAGACCATCGACTGAGTAAGGTATGCTGCAGGGGCCTCATGTGAGCCCACGGCACCATGTCCAAGGTGGCTGCCACGAGCCCCAGCACCTGGACATAATCCCAAGCTCGAGGGTGAGGAAGACCCATTAATCGGAGAATCTGCAATCATAAATTGAGGCGCCTGCTGTTGGGAAGAAAAACACAACCCACTTCCGTGTTGAAGGAAACCCCCAAATATTTGAGAGACAGAATTAAATGGCTCTTTGGGAAATTGACGACCCAACCAAGGGACTGGAGAACTTTGATAACTCGTGAAGTAGCTTGCCGACTCTCTAACACCGAGTCTGCTCGGATGAGCCAATCGTCCAGATAAGGATGGACTCTGACTCCTTCTTTCCGCAAGAAAGACATCACCACCACCATCACCTTGGAAAAGGTGCATGGTGCTGTTGCCAGCCCAAACAGTAAAGTGAGGAACTGAAAATGCTGGCCCAAGATCGCAAACCGTAAGAATCTCTGATGAGGAGGCCAAATTGAGATATGGAGATACGCCTCTTCGAGATTAGAAACTCCCAGGGCTACACCGCCGCTATAACCGAACGCAGTGTCCATGCGGAAGTATCAAACTCTCAGGGACTCCTTCAATTTCCGTAAGTCGAGGACTGGCCAGAAAGACTCCCCCTTTCCGGGGTACCACGAAATAAATGGAATAGTGACCTCCCCGAAGCTTGGACTGAGGAACCACTGCTCCTAGATGTAACAGAGCGCAACGTGTCGGTCACCGCCGCCCGCTTGACAGCAGTAGCGCAGTGGGATTCCAAAAAGACATCTCCAACGGGTGCCGCGAACTCCAACTTGTAGCCGTGCTTGATCAGGTCGAGGACCCATAGGTCTGTCATGATTTTGGCCCACTCTTCATGAAACAGGGTCAAACGGACCCCTATGCGAGAAATTGAAGAGTGAACCGGCACCCCATCATTGGGAAGCATGGTTCTCTGTGCAGGATTAGCAGATTTTTTTGTCATAACAAAAGGAACATTGTTGAAATCTGGAACGCTGAAAAGGAACAGAAGTTCGGCCAGGGCGATAACACCGAGCGTCACAAAATCTCTGCCTCACAGAGGAAACTCTGGGACCGGACCTGGGTCTGTCCTCTGGCAGGCGCTGTGATTTGGAATCACCCAAATCTTTAAGAATCTTTTCCAAGTCCTCACCGAACAGCAATTTACCCCTAAAGGGCAATTTCGTGAGCCACTGGTTCGAAGTCATATCAGCCGCCCAATGGCGAAGCCATAACAGGTGTCGAGCTGAAACAGCAAGGGACATCTGCTTAGCCAAGGCCCTTACCAAATCGTAGAGGGCATCAGCCAAATATGCAAGCCCCGATTCCATACGGGGGGGGGGGGGGGGCTACATCTGACAAGGAGGCAGAAACGTAAGTACATAAGTATTGCCATACTGGGAAAGACCAAATGTCCATCGAGCCCAGCATCCTGTTTCCAACAGTGGCCAATCCAGGTCACAAATACCTGGCAAGATCCCAAAAATGTACAAAACATTTTATACTGCTTATCCCAGAAATAGTGGATTTTCCCCAAGTCCATTTAATAACGGCCTATGGACTTTTCCTTTAGGAACTACTACTACTACTACTATTTAGCATTTCTATAGCGCTACAAGGCATACGCAGCGCTGCACAAACATAGAAGAAAGACAGTCCCTGCTCAAAGAGCTTACAATCTAATAGACAAAAAATAAATAAAGTAAGCAAATCAAATCAATTAATGTGAACGGGAAGGAAGAGAGGAGGGTAGGTGGAGGCGAGTGGTTACAAGTGGTTAAGAGTCAAAAGCAATGTTAAAGAGGTGGGCTTTCTCTCTAGATTTAAAGGTGGCCAAGGATGGGGCAAGACGTAGGGGCTCAGGAAGTTTATTCCAGGCGTAGGGTGCAGCGAGACAGAAGGCGCGAAGTCTGGAGTTGGCAGTAGTGGAGAAGGGAACAGTTCTGCTGTACTGCGTGTTGAAGCCAAGAAAGGCAGGCTCTAGCCGCATATGAACTACAAATAGAAGCCTGCAGAGCCAAGGCCAAAACCTCAAAAGAGCGCTTTAAGGACGCCTTCAGACGGCGATCCTGCATATCTTTGAGGGCAACACCCCTCTCAACTGGGAGGGTGGTTTTCTTGGTGACCGCTGTCATCAGGGAGTCTACCCTAGGGAAAGCAAAAAGACTCAGATGAGACTCCCCCACCGGGTAGAGTCGGGCCATTTTGCGAGCTACCTTCAGGCTCCCCTCAGTCTCCGACCACTGATCTGAGATTAGTTCCTGAATAAACTTGTGTAGTGGAAAGGCCCGGGCAGGCTTTCTGGTGCTAGCCATTTTGATGTTCACTGCCACCAGGTCCTCAATACTGAGCGCTTGTAAGACCTCTTCAATAAGGGAAAGCAGCTCATCTCTATGAAAAATCCGAACTGCCTTTGTGCCGTCTTGCTCCTCCTTACCTAGTTCTCCCTCTTCAAGATCCCCCAGGCCTGTGTTCTGCGTGCCCCTGGAGGAACCCTGTTCCCTCAAACAGGGATGGCTGAGGATTATGGGAGTCAATGGAACCCACTTCTGAGACAGAAATCACCCGCCTGCACTTCAAAGACGGCGAGTCTGCAGGAAATGACTGAGACATGCCTGAAACAAAATCAGGGCCATCCTGAACTGAAGGGGACGACGGCTGCAGGGGGGGGAGGCCCCCTTCAATAAGAAGGCCTGGTGCATAAGTAAAATAAACTCAGGAGAAAATGGGAGGCCAAAGCATCCATTGCTACTAACCCCCGAGACTCCAGTGCCAATCTAGCTGCCATCTGCAAGTCTCCTCGTTTGCAAGCCGAGGTCCTCCGTCTCAGGAACCGTGTTAGAAGCCTCCCCAGGTGAATTCAAAATGGCGCCCGCCACGAGCTGTGGAGCACAGGAAACCCCAACATCGGAGGCCGCCGGCAGACCCCGACTCATCAAGGCAGCCTGAACTGCACACTCCCACTATGCTGCGCCGTTTGCTACAGTGAGGGCAGCGCTTGGCTGTCTCAGCTGCCATAATGCAACCACGTTAGGATCGGGGTGAAAATGGCGCAGAGCCAGAGAAACAAAAACACTCACCGTTGTTAACAGGGAAGCACAGCACGTCTCCGGAGGAGCTGCAGACGGCATCCTAGCGCTACAGCATCCGGTCAGAGAGAGCTCGGGTCTGGGAACGTGCTGTGTGTTTTTTTTTTTTTTTACTGTGAGCCGAGGAAGAAGGGAAGTCACAGAAGAAACAGCACTGAGAAGCAGACTGGGAGAAGGGGAGAAAAGGGTAAAGCAGGGACCTGTAAAACAAGTATGCCTCCAAAGTGGGCACCGTCGGCCACACACCCCAGCTGAACTGGCAAACCTAGGAGCCCCCTAAGCAGAGAACCCTGGAGCTGGCAAGCTCCATCAACCACCTGCTGGAGATAGAGATATACTAAAGGTAGAAGGACCTGTACACAGAGGGTCAGTGCCTGCTTTTAGTGTTCTCTATCTCCACCTGCTGGTAGACAGATACAACCCACCAGTCCTGGATTCATCTGCTGCTGAAGCTAAGGAATAGGGGTTTAAATGAATTATGATCATCCGTCAGAAATTGCTTAGAGAGGCTTTAAGGTTTTTCCGGAATATCAAATAATTACGTTCCCATCTGAAGAATTCTGGGAGAGAATGCCACCATTTGGTACAGAGGTAAGAGAATCCTGACATGTAGATCACATTTTTGCAACTGGGATAATGGAGGGTTAGATAATCTCTTGAACCAGGGAGAGCGTTACGAAGGGGGAGAGCGCTTATAATTAGGGGTTAAGCCATATAGAGTTTTGAAAACAAATGTATATCGTTTGAATGTTATTGTGGCTTTGACTGAGAGCCAGTGTAATTTTATAAGCAAAGGGGCTGCACTTTCAAATCTCGTAGCCTTGTAGACTAATCTAGCTGCTGTATTTTGAGCTGTCTGCAGTTTTTTCAAGGAAGATTCATTACAACCAGCATAAATGGTAGTATAATAAAAAAAAGTTTTTAAAAATCTTAACATTTTCCTAAAATCTTTTAAATCACTTTCCATTTTAATTTCAATTAGAAGTGCATTTCAGAGATTCAGACTACCTACAGATATTCTAAGCGAGTGCTAGTTTTATGAGCTGCCCGTAGTGAAAAAGCAATCAAATTTTGTAGTCCTGAGAATATAAGGGAAGATTTAAAAAAGCCAGTGATAATTGAAATATAGGTAAACATACAGCTTTAAAAGCAAGTGTTAATCTTAAACTTTACATACTAAACATCTGTAACCAGTGCAGTGAGAATAAGACAGAGAAACATTGATATATTGTTTTATGGCCTGATACTTTCCTAAAAAACAATATATATTTGTATAACTGTTATAACTAATCAACGTGTTCAAATGAAAAGGTATCTTCAGACCATCAGAGGTGGTACTCAGTTGTTTGGCGGTACTCCTCTATCAAATTTTCATGCAGTAGTAATTCCTACCTATCTTGTCATCAGTCATGATATAGAATACCTTTCAAACAATTTTTTACTTGAGACATAAAGGGGCATACCTTGATAAAGCTGAAGTGAAACGCGTGTTGGTATGCAGCCCCGGTATATAGCCTCATAAGATTTAAAAGGTTTTTAAATAATCCCTTTGAAGTACAGAATTTTTCTGACTATAAACATTAAGCTGTTATTAATATGTGTTACATAAAAAAATCAAGTAAAAAATTGTTTGAAAGGTATTCTATATCATGACCGATGACAAGATAGGTGGGAATTACTACCACATGAAAATGTGATAGCGGAGTACCACAAAAAACAGAGTACCACCTCTGATAGTCTGAAGATACCTTTTCATTTGAACATATGTTGATTGGTTATAACAGTAATATGAATATATATTGTTCGTGTACGATTATATATATCACCGATTACTACTGTATAGATATATTTATAGTGGGCAATTTGTTGGACACTGATACTTTCCTAGCCACAGAGTTCTGCACTATCCGTAAAGGTTTCAAGGAAGAGTCTGCTAGGCCTAAGTATATCACATTGTATTAGTCTAAAAATATGAAAACCATCTTTCAAGGTTTTTGTATATTAATGACGAAAAAGCAAGCATTTTATAATTACATATGGATATGTGGTACTGGAGGTGATAGGTCCCCCATAATGAATCAGACTGTTCTTATGACTTAGATGTGCCTCTATGCGCATATGTTTCCTTTAGATTCAGACAGCAGAGCTAGTCTCAAAGTATCCAAACTTAAACATCTTGAACTTCTCTCATCTGCTGAAGACCTGGAGGTCTAGGATTGGATGACATGCCCCATTTTCTTTAGTGGAGCAAAGATGGTAGAGTATCTACAAAATTAGTAATTCCTAGTGCACACTGGAGAGTTAAAGCCCTCCTCAATGGGAGATTTATATTATAAAATATATTATCTGCCAGACCCAATCGTCAGATATTACTGTAGGTCAACTGTTTGTATAAAACTGCTAATTGTAAAATTGAATTTTGGCATGTTGCACAGCCTTGGGAACACAGAAGCTGCTATACATGTTCAGGGATGTCTTATGACAAAAAAAAAAAAAAAAGTGTTGCACTTTGGCAATGGTGACATCACATATTAGTGTAACAAATTTGCTGTTTTTTTAAAAGAAAAAATAGAACATTAAATACTAAGTGCTTTATAAATCTTACCTTCTAGATGGTTGATTTGTCTTGCTCTTATGAGATACAACTCCTCCACTTGATGTTCTGGATTTTACAGGGGAGCTTTTAGGTGCAGTGACCATAGCAGCTTTGGTGGTGGCGGAAATGCTACTGGAATTTAAACCTGCACCAGACTGCATTTTTCGAACCTCACTAGAAGGACTGCCATAACCAGAGGATTTTACTGGCTGTCTGGAGCTCAACAAAGTACTTGTGCTGGTCGAAGCTTTCGCTGGCTGTCGGACTGTCAAAGAAGACTGCACTGCAGCAGGAGAATATCTAAGCTTTGTAGGAGTCAGTCCTAAAAGAGTGGGAATAAAGGCATTTTGCTAAGACACAATTTATGTTCAGTACAGGACTGAAAACAAAAGCTTAATTTTTTTCCACATCATTGTCTACTGGATTGAGTATTGCAAGCTATATTTCATACACTTGCAAGTGTAAGAGCTTACCTGCTAATTCTCCTTTTTTCAATCTATTAAATAAAAGCCAGCATTGTTTTTGCTCTTATAAAATTTTACACATGGCTTTCCTGGAGAAGCACATTCAAAACTAATACATGCCACCCTGCCAGTAGATACACAAAACCACCTCCTTGAAGACTGTCCTTCCCTGCAGTATTCTGAAGTTCAGCTGGCCACTGCTTGTTATAGGTTCAGAGTCTCAGCCTAGTTCCTCCACTATATCCATCTAGTCCCATAATCATATGATACTAGGGGAGGAAAGTGACTGCCATCAGACTTCAAGGCCTTAACCACAATCCTGCACCTAGCCCAATTTTCAACTATGAGACAGCTATTTGTAGGACTGACTTACCAGGTTGATCACTCTGCTGGCTATGGGAATTGCTAGCACAAACACGTGCAGTAAAAATGCCTGTAGCATAATAATCCTCATTTGTTTGGTGCTTTTTGGGTCCAGGTAATTCCTTGCTGATGTTTTATGCTTCCAGCTCATTACAATCAGAGCTGGGATTCAGGACCCAAGATTATTCCCCACTGTCCCTCCTCCACCACCTAGCTCAGTCATTTAAGCAACAATCTTCAGCTGGGTCTATTCCACAACTCAATCATGGCTTCTAAATCAAATCACTAAAAGTATCACTGTTGCACAATGACTGAAACCTCTCCCTGCAGGGGCTGTTTCTGCAGCATCTTCCAGATGCAACTGTCCAGTGGAGTAGGGTTAAGTGGTCAATATTCTCAATGGAGGGATCTGTGCCGGGACCGCTGATTTTTACCATATTTATAAACAACCTGGAAACAGGAACAAGCAGCAAAGTGATCAAGTTCAATGACAACATAAAGTTATTTAAATTCCAAGAGGATGGTGAGAAATTGCAAGAGGACCATATGAGACTAGAAACTGAGCATCCAAATGGCAGATGACAGCAAGTGCAAAGAGGAACCCAAACCATAGCTGCATGATGCAAGGTTCCATATTAGGAGTCATCACTCAGGAAAAGAATTTAAGTGTTACCACTGACGATACATTGAAACTGTTTAGTGTACAGTAGCAGCTAAAAAAGGAAATAAAATGTTGGGAATTCAAAACTGAGATTATTATAATGCTTCTGTATCATTCCATGGTGCAAGTCTGGTAACTGCATCTCCAAAAAAGATATAGCAGAAATAGAAAAGGTACAAATGCGGAGACAAAAATAACAAAGGGCATAGGACAACTTCCCTGTGAAGAAAGGCTAGAGCTCTTTGGCTTAAAGAGATGGCTAAGGGGAGATATGATAGAGGTCTATAAAATTCTAAGTGGCATGGGTAGATGTGAATCGCTTGTTTACTCCATTCAAAAATACATGGACAAGGGGGCATGTAATAAAGCTACTAACAGTAAATTTAAAACAAATTAGAAAAATACTCAGCATGTAATTAAGCTCTGGAATTCGCTGCCAAAGAATATGATAAAAGCAGTAACCTTAACAAGGTTTAAAAAAAGGTTTGGATAAGTTCTTAAAAGAAAAGTCCATAAACCATTATCTTGTGACCCAGATTAGCCACTGCTGGAAACAGAATACTAGGCTTGATGGACCTTCAACCTTTCCCCCTAGGCAATACTTATATACTTTTGTAATAGCACCAACACGGACAGCTCCCAGAGCTCAGAAAGACTAACAGCCTTTTGAACATGTACAGGGTTCCCATGTGCTCTCTCCCTCATGACTCACTTCAGTCAATATCATAGCTGAAAAGGCCAAAGTAGGTAAGTCTGTATAGCTGATTTGTCCTGCTCAGAGTGGGTTGGTAAGAAACTATGCAGACAGCACTCTGAAAATGTTTTCTCCCAAGGAGTCTATATCAGTATCCCTTCCCTGGGGCACAGAAGAGTGGGCTCTTGTACTTTAGGCAGAAGTAGCGGCTTGACCACCACCACAGAATAGTGAGAAACCTGTTGCTTCTCTAATTTTGGAACCCTCTGGATCCTGTACATGAAATCTGCCTCTTGTTCACAGGACAAGATTAGTGTTTTATGTGTTATGATTTATTGTATGTTTTTATGTTTCACCACACAGCTGTTTTAGCCCCTGATGCAGCCTCTAGTGAGGCAAAATGTGGCCACGTCGGGACATGGCACAAATAAAGCCTTTTTATCATATTACACATGCGTTCTCTTTGGAATGCTTTCTGCACTGCAGAACATTTTGTTCCTCTTCTGGTGTTTCCGGCTCTGACCAGATTTTTGTCCTACGTGCAGTATATAACATGTTCAGCTGCAGTGGGACATATTCTAAAAAATCAGCATTCAGCCTTTGAGCTTGTGCATGCAAGATTCTTGGATACTCTATTTTTTTTTTTTTTATCTTCCTCTGCCCCACCCCCCAAATAGGAAGGTGTGACCATGCTTGTTCCCAAGGTTCTGAAGGATACTCTTGTCAGACTTCAGAAACATCTATTTAAATAAAGAAAGGTATTTAGAGTCCATGTGATCCGGGCCTAGGCTCTGCAAGTACCAAAGTACCAGCTGTGGATATCCATACCAGATTCAGTCTTGCAACACAGCCCATATTCTTAAAGTTACTGAGGACTATCTTTGAAGCCATACTGTAAAAAAACAAAACAAAACAAAAAAACACAATAGCTAATGCAAAAAATAAATTAGCTGACTTGGGGGAAGAAAAGGCCTGACTACTCTGCTAGGAACGCCAGCAAACACAGGGACGAGGCAGATATGGAAATCAGTGTGGTGCCTATAGTTAGCAAGTACTCAAGTCCTGCAGCAATTGCACTCCCATTATCTGCACAAGCTTATTACAGAATGTCCTCAAAGGGTGAGGCAACTATAGGGCCTATAAGCATGCACAAGCTCAAAGGCTGGATGCTGATTTCTTTTTTTTTTAGAATATGTCCCACTGTGCCGTATGGAATCCTAACAGCCACAAAGCACTCGGCAATGCCAAGTATCAGAGCTCACCAGCAACTCTGCCCACAGAAGTGGTATGGCTCACTTGTCTTATAGCTCCCCAGCAACTCTCACCAGAGAAGTGGTATGGCCCACTTAAGATTTTATATATATTCCATCAACTGAGCTCACCAGCAACTCTCACCAGAAAAGTGGTATTGCGTATTTAAGGTTTTATAGATATTCCAGCAACTGAGCTCAGCCACAACTCTCACCAGAGAAGTGGTATTGCGTATTTAAGGTTTTATAGATAGATTCCAGCAACTGAGCTCACCAGCAACCACCAGAGAAGTGGTATGGACCACGTAAAGTTTTGTATATATATAGTATTGTTCCACGAATCGTAAAGGAATGAATACACTTCCTACTTAATAAAAGAAGCTAAAGGAATGAATACACTTCCTACTTAATAAAAGAAGCTAAAGAGTAGAGAGAACATGGGAGGGGCCTGGTCCGGAGGGACTAAAGGAAAGCAAATTAGCAGGTAAGATCTAATTTCTCCTTCCTTAGCGCCCCTCCGGACCAGACCAGGATTGGACTGATGGGAAGTACCAAAGCAGTAATCTGAAGGGAGGGACCCTATGAAAACTGCAGAGAAATGTTCATGCTGCATAGTTCACCTGGCGACAACTAACATGTAGTGTGTCCCAATGAGCAAAATAAAATGAAACTAGGACTAAGTTGCCAACTTACCAATGTGCACCGAGAGCAACAAAAATCGCTGTAGTAAGAATAGAGCCCGCTTCTGAAGTTGTGGAATATGTTGTAATACGCTGTGGAACTGCCCTCTCAGTGAGAAGAGAAATAGACATTCTCATTTCCTTGATCGAGATATAGTGGGTTAGAAACAATGAAACCCTTATGCCTACTGGCTAGAAGGACAAAACCAATAAGAAAAAACCGATTGGGAAAGGTGAAAACTCTAAACTACAGCAGACCGAAAAGAAGTTACCAACCGTAGAAGTATTCCACACATAACTATAGAAAAGGTGATTACGACAAAATGAGAAAAATGGTGAAAAAAAGACTGAAAGGAGCAGCTCGCAGAGTAAAAAACTTGCATCAGGCGTGGATGCTGTTTAAAAACACCATCCTGGAGGTTCAGGACAAATATATTCCACGTATTAGAAAAAAGGGAAAAAAGACTAAACGTCAGCCGGCGTGGCTAAACAGTAAGATAAAGGAAATCATTAGAGCCAAAAAACAATCCTTCAGAAAGTGGAGAAGAGAACCAACTGAAAGTAACAGGATAGATCATAAGGAATGCCAAGCCAAATGCAAAGCAGAGATAAGGAGGGCAAAAAAGGACTTTGAGAAGAAATTAGCGTTGGAAGCAAAAATACATAGTAAAAATTTTTTTAGATACATTAAAAGCAGGAAACCGGCCAAAGAGTCGGTTGGGCCGCTGGACGAAAATGGTGTTAAAGGGGCGATCAAGGAGGACAAAGCCGTAGCGGAGAAATTAAATGAATTCTTTGCTTCGGTCTTCACCGAGGAGGATTTGGGGGGGACACCGGTGCCGGAAAGAATATTTGAAGCGGGGGAGTCGGAGAAACTAAACAAATTCTCTGTAACCTTGGAGGATGTAATGGGTCAGTTCAGCAAGCTGAAGAGTAGTAAATCACCGGGACCTGATGGTATTCATCCCAGAGTATTAATAGAACTAAAAAATGAACTTGCGGAGCTACTGTTAGAAATATGCAATCTGTCCCTAAAATCGAGTGTAGTACCGGAAGACTGGAGGGTAGCCAATGTTACTCCGATTTTTAAGAAGGGTTCCAGAGGAGATCCGGGAAATTATAGACCGGTGAGTCTGACGTCGGTGCCGGGCAAGATGGTGGAGGCTATTATTAAGAATAAAATTGCAGAGCATATACAAAAACATGGACTGATGAGACAAAGTCAGCACGGATTTAGTGAAGGGAAGTCTTGCCTCACCAATCTAATGCATTTTTTTGAGGGGGTAAGCAAACATGTGGACAATGGGGAGCCGGTTGATATTGTATATCTGGATTTTCAGAAGGCGTTTGACAAAGTGCCGCACGAAAGACTCCTGAAGAAATTGCAGAGTCATGGAATCGGAGGTAGGGTATTATTATGGATTAAGAACTGGTTGAAAGATAGGAAGCAGAGAGTAGGATTGCGTGGCCAGTATTCTCAGTGGAGGAGGGTAGTTAGTGGGGTCCCGCAGGGGTCTGTGCTGGGTCCGTTGCTTTTTAATGTATTTATAAATGACCTAGAGATGGGAATAACTAGTGAGGTAATTAAATTCGCCGATGACACAAAATTATTCAGGGTCGTCAAGTCGCAGGAGGAATGTGAACAATTACAGGAGGACCTTGCGAGACTGGGAGAATGGGCGTGCAAGTGGCAGATGAAGTTCAATGTTGACAAGTGCAAAGTGATGCATGTGGGTAAGAGGAACCCGAATTATAGCTACGTCTTGCAAGGTTCCGCGTTAGGAGTTACGGATCAAGAAAGGGATCTGGGTGTCGTCGTCGATGATACGCTGAAACCTTCTGCTCAGTGTGCTGCTGCGGCTAGGAAAGCGAATAGAATGTTGGGTGTTATTAGGAAGGGTATGGAGTCCAGGTGTGCGGATGTTATAATGCCGTTGTATCGCTCCATGGTGCGACCGCACCTGGAGTATTGTGTTCAGTACTGGTCTCCGTATCTCAAAAAAGATATAGCAGAATTGGAAAAGGTACAGCGAAGGGTGACGAAAATGATAGTGGGGATGGGACGACTTTCCTATGAAGAGAGGCTGAGAAGGCTAGGGCTTTTCAGCTCGGAGAAGAGACGGCTGAGGGGAGATATGATAGAAGTGTATAAAATAATGAGTGGAATGGATCGGGTGGATGTGAAGCGACTGTTCACGCTATCCAAAAATACTAGGACTAGAGGGCATGAGTTGAAGCTACAGTGTGGTAAATTTAAAACGAATCGGAGAAAATTTTTCTTCACCCAACGTGTAATTAGACTCTGGAATTCGTTGCCGGAGAACGTGGTACGGGCGGTTAGCTTGACGGAGTTTAAAAAGGGGTTAGATAGATTCCTAAAGGACAAGTCCATAGACCGCTATTAAATGGACTTGGAAAAATTCCGCATTTTTAGGTATAACTTGTCTGGAATGTTTTTACGTTTGGGGAGCGTGCCAGGTGCCCTTGACCTGGATTGGCCACTGTCGGTGACAGGATGCTGGGCTAGATGGACCTTTGGTCTTTCCCAGTATGGCACTACTTATGTACTTATGTACTTATGTACATAGATCTACTTGCTGCAATGGCTACTAGGAAACACTGCTTGAAGAGGAAAACTTTATAGAAAAAGTTATGGCTACTAGAAAACAGAACTTTAAGAGGGAAAACCTTAAAGGACACCAGAAGAAAAAACAGCCAAAAAAGAGGACCTACGAGAGCTGAAAGATTAAGATTGTGATTTGAAGAGGATTTTGGCCTGTCGTGCGAAGGAGACTAAGAACCTTAAAGTAAACGAGATCTTCCAAAAGACGAGGCCGTATCAGACCTCAGAAACAGGAAAAAACTGCAAACTGTAGGAGAAGAGAAAAGAGAGTAATCCTTTATGAAAACCAACAAAAAATGAACCGCCGCATAGAAAGAACTACTGAAGCAGAGCCAAAACCGATGACCAAATAAAGCCTGATATGGAAGAAGGTGAAATTAGGTCTTACCTGCTAATTTTCTTTCCTCTAGACCCTCCAGACCGGTCAAGACGCGTGGGTTATGCACTCCTACCAGCAGAGGGAGACTGAGAAAACACTGAGCTTTGGATACTGTATATATAACCTGTGCAGTACACCCACTAGCCAGTATAACCGTAACAAAGCAGAGAAACTAAAACCCTAACCAAAACTATCAACCCTGTACGTGGACATTGCCAAATGGCAGAACAGATTTATGTTCTTTTAATCTGTTTTATTCACTGAATTCTGCTTGTGCTTCTACCGGTGGGCTATCCAACCACACCTGATCCAGACTCATACTAACCAACATCTGAAAGGAACCAGAGTCTGAATTATGTAAATACAATCATCAGCTGCCAAGAGATATCCAATTACTAAAGTCTACCTCCTGGCCTACAGAAAACCACCGGGCGGGCCCTTGACCGGTCTGGAGGGTCTAGAGGAAAGAAAATTAGCAGGTAAGACCTAATTTCACCTTCCTCAGCGACCCTCCAGACCGGTCAAGACGCGTGGGACGTACCAAAGCAGTAAATCTCTACGGGTGGGACCCCCTTAGGCCAGAGGTCAACACAGCAGCCCCAAAACCTGCCTCCTCTCTAGCATGAACATCAATCCGATAATGTTTAACAAACGAATGCAGAGAGGACCAGACTGCCGCCCGACAAATCTCTAGAGGAGGAAGCATACTACTTTCCGCCCAAGAGGCTGCTACTCCCCTGGTGGAATGAGCCGAAAAACCCTTAGGTACCGTACGACCCTTCAAGACGTAAGCAGACGCAATCGCCTCCTTCAACCACCGAGCTATCGTTGCCTTGGACGCAGCTGCTCCCTTTTTAGAACCGCCAAAAAAGAACGAACAGCCGATCAGACGTTCTGAACTCCCGAGTTCTAGATAGATAACACCGCAACACTCGCTTCACGTCCAACTTTGCCAGTCGACGCTGTTCCGAGTCTCCAGCCAGATTCCCCAAGACTGGCAGAGAAATGACCTGATTCACATGAAAGTCGGACACTACCTTGGGCAAAAATGAGGGCACCGGTCGCAGAGAAACCCTTTCCTTGGAAAAAGACAAGAATGGCGTTCTACAAGACAAAGCCTGGAGTTCCGAAACTCTGCGCGCTGAAGAAATG